>NC_056746.1:10823019-10880519 GCF_019279795.1 Protopterus annectens
GTGCCTGAAGTAGCTATGGCCATTAACTCATGTCCACTCAATGATCAATATGGTATCCCTATATAGACAAACTTATGTCTGTGAATTATGTGTCACACAATGTAATGCTGCACCATTGTTCTACTATGGGTCTGTAGCACTGCACCACTGCAATAATACATGGCCAGTGTGTTGCACTGTGACACTGCAAGCATAAACATGCCATGTGCATGATACTTCTGGTCATATGCTTCATGGCCATCGTGACATGTGTGACTAATGTTGGCATGTTTAGGCAGCTAACTAGTTTAAATAGCATAGCCACTATGTTAACTGGCTTTTATTAGCATGATGTAAAGTGCTGGCACCATGTTGTACAATGCCACTCAGTATCATAAAACTGTGAAACCCATGCATTTCAGGAAAGTTTCTGTCAATTTGGAACTTCAAAGAGTTAAGGAAGGAGTCCTGCTTGTTAAAGTACCTCAGCAAGAACAATAAACCTTGTAGTGGATCTCAGTCATAGTGAGGCAGATGTTGTGGCACATGTGTAACTGGAAACTATGACACTGGCATAGAACTCTAGTATATATCTGTGGCTGAGGAGGGAGGCTCTATTTACATTGGAAATCTTGGGAAGAACATGACACAAGGGTTATCTGGTCCCAGGATCATATGTTGAGCGATGGTTACAGCATTTAAATGAGTGTGGAGGCTACGTAAGACACTGACTGCAGTTGATAACAATGTATGTAAAGGTGAAGGCTATGCCAATGGCTACAGTATGTAAATGGGGGGGTGCGCATAGGACTAACTGTAGCACATAACCAGGAGCTTAAAAGGGGGTGGCTGCTTTGGCCATAGCTATGTGCATCCCACAACACACCATGCACACCCACTGATTGGCATACTTCACCTACAAGTTTACATGCAGTGGCATGACCACCTGAGGGAGGCAACACCTGGAAGAGTTCATTAGCCAGGATAATGTAGTGTTAATGCAAGTTGTCTACACACATGGTGTGTGCCTCCTTGGCAAAAATGAATTACAGGGGCATTATCAAGCTCAGAATTGGCAGGAAGTGGTATAGGGTGTAAATGTTGTGAGTAAGGTACAACAAAGGGTTAGTGCTATAATACTCCATGCAAAGGAAAAGGAATAGGACACTGAAATAGACAGGTCCACCACAAGGGGAGGAGCACCAGAACTGTAAGGTCATCTTGTTTTTGGTGTCACTCACTGGTGAGGAGAAGTGACCTGTCATACACGGGGGGGGGGGGTGGCTTGAATAGGAGAGGTGATCTGGTAGCAATCACCTGTATATTAGTTGAGGAAACAGTAGGTTAGTAATGTCACAACTGTACAGTACAGTACACTCCACTACATATTTGAAGGGAAGGACTGACCAAAGATCACCTGTATATCTGTACTTTCAGGCACCTCTGGTCTGCATGAAAAGGTATATCTGTCAGTATATGTTATAGCTGTATTTTAATGTACAGTAGTACGCATAGGTGTTATAGGGGCATATGTTCATGGGCATGTGTGTCTCTGTTCTCACAGATTCTGCTAGTGGAGGGTTCAACACAGCAGGTCAACAGAGGGCTGTGGTCAGTAGGACACCTGTAGCTGACAATGATAACAACATCAAAAGGCACAGTGAAACCATCCAATTGTCCAGTAGCACGGTGGCATTGTCTATATCACTCCAGGTTGGAGTGCTCACCCACAGCCATCATTACATAGGCCCCTGAAAAGGTAAAGGTTGATACAGCCTCACCAGTGCATAATGGACATGTTGTATTTGTGGGTCCTGCATGGGTTGTGCCTGTGTCCCCAGAAGAGACAGCATGTCAAATGCTCACTGCATCTGTGTTGTATATGCCAACCATAGGTGACAGGTGGGGGTTCAGCAGTGTCACAGCTACAGAACCATCCTTGGTGTGGTTACAACATTCAGCATTAACCAGTAAATGGACTTCATAAACAAGGACATAGGCAATAGGCAATCTCCAAGCACTTGACCCCACCCAGTTCAGATCTGTCAAGGGCAGATCTTGCCTGCTGAACCTGGTTGACTTTTTTAAGGCTGTCACCAAGGCCCTGGATGAGGGGAAAGTCAGTACATACAGCTTACCTTGACTTGGCTAAAGTCTTTGACACAATCCCCCACTTGGGTATCATTGAAAAGGTAACACAACTTGGCATAAATCCCTATCTCATCAGGCAGGTGGCCAACTGGCTCACCGATAGGACCCACAAGGTCAAAATACGTGCCTCTACCTCCGACAGCAGACCTGTCACTAGTGGTGTTCCCCAGGGATCTGTCCTGGTACCTCTACTGTTTGGCATCTACTTCTCAGAGGTCCAGGCAAAGACAAAAGGCCTGTGGCTGACCAAGTTTGCAGACAACTGCAAGTTGGGTGCTGTCACTGGCTCCCCAAATTATATTAACATACTACAAGAGGGTCTTACACCAATAAATGGCTGGTGCCAAAGTCACGGCCTTACGTTAAGTGCCAAAAAATGTATTATTATACCATTCGGCAAAAACACGGCCCCTACTGTTTACTACATCAACGGCAACTCCCTAAGCACACAACCTGTGGTGAGAGACCTGGGTACACAGGTTGACAACAATCTCACATTTGACCATCATGTAGCGGCAGTGGTCAGAAATGCCTTTTACTTGGTTCATCTCATAAGTAAAGGAATTGCATCCAGAAAAAAGGAGGTTATTACCTCTCTGTACTCCTCCCTCATTATGCCAATAATTGAGTACAACACCCCATTTGGTATGTACCTCTCCAAACACCTGCACCAACTGGAAAGGCCACAGAAATACCTCACAAAGAGAATCCATGGCCTCCAACATCTGTCCTATGTGGACAGGCTCAAATCACTGTCATTCTACTCGGTATGATACAGATTGCTCAGAGGTGACCTGTATCTCATCTACAAGACAATCTCGGACCCTGCCTGCTAGAGATGCTCCACATCAGTAAGTCGAACTCCTTGCGCATTACCCAATCAAAAGACCTAAATCTACTATGTGACATTAACAAAACCTGCTGGAGAGACAGGTTTGTCTCCCAGAGGCTGCCCTGTCTCTGGAATAGACTTTCCATACACATCAAAGTGCATTGCTGACCCTCTTCAAGTGCAACCTTGACGAGTGGATGGGAAACCACACATTTGTCCCAGGGGTTCAACCTGTGTCCCTCACTGACAAGGGTGACAGGTGCTGACTGAGGTTTCTTTTTTGGGGATAAACTCTTGGCTAGGCTTGTAAAGGCTCCACGGCCATTAGCCTAGTAACCTCCTATGATCCTATGATCCTATGTGCAGGTCAGTGATACAAGCACAAATGGCTGCTACTCACAGCAATGATGAGCTTCCTCCATGACCTTTAAAATGAACTGTAATAACTGCTCAGTGGCACAGAATTTAGGGACAGGGTACACACAATGCCAGTGAGATCACAATATTACTCCCATAGGTAACACCATGCGTCACACTGCAACTGCCATTTGCTTCCACAGGCCATGTTCTCCATGGTAGTGGGAGGGTAGCTGTAGACCATCCCAAGTTAGACCATTGCTGAGACAGCATCACTGTCACCTATCACTTTCTTGCCCTCACTACCTGTGCTGCCATTATGATACCCTCATTGCCCTTTTTCTTCCCTGCCTCCCCATCCTCTTCTTTTCACCTCTTATGTGCCCTGTCTTTTCCCCTAATTGCTAGTTTCTCATTCCTTTGAAACTCCATTGGCCTTCTCCTCTTCATGTCTCTTCTTCTCACTCTTGTCCATATTGTGAGCACGCCATTCCTAACTTGTTCTTTAATTTGCTAGAACTGGTTTAAATACACAGAAAGTACTCTGACAGTGCAAGGCCTCAGTACCTTCCACACATTTAGACCATCAGCTACATAAACAAGGACAAAAGATGGAGAAGTCTCAATCTACATTAGGAACAAGCACAACTCTAGGTTGGCTAAACAGGATGATGTCCTGTAATTTATCCTTGTGCAAATCACCATAGACAAAGTCCCACACCACACCATAACCTAGCAAGCTGTAGCGCACCCTCAGTGTCCTTAGAATCCCATAGCCCATACCTAGAACTACTGGAGAAACTCACCATTAGACTAAACACCCTCTTCATGGGAGACTTTATCTTCCCCTCTATAACAGGGTACCTCAGAATTCCATGCTGAAATTGCTCCTATTTGGCATCTACTTCTTGGAGGTAAAGGTTAATGTCAAGGGCCTTTACGTGACCAAGTTCACAGATGATTGCAAATTGAGAGATTCTGCCAAATACACAAGCATCTTACAAGAGGGTCTAACACAGACAAATGACTGGTGCCAAAGTCACAGATTGAAACTCAATGCCAAGAAATGCATTATAGTTCCTTTTGGGAAAACTGCCACCCAGGCTAATTACTCCATCAATAAGACACCCCTAAGAGTTGACCTGGTAGTCAAGGATCTGGGAACATATGTAAACAGTAATCTGGCTTTTGACCAACATATGGCAAAGGTATTAAGAAAATCATTTGGTGTATAATTCCCCCTTCAGCATCTACCTGACCAGGCATATGCAACAGTTGAACACCCACAAAGGTCCCTTACCAGGAGAATCCAGGGTATAAACACATTGACCTATACAGAGTGCCTGAAAGCCCAATTGCTATATTCGGTCTCGTACAGGTTAATGAAAGGTGATTTATGCCTGGTATACAAGGCATCCACTGATCCACTTTTGATGGAACTTTTGCACATCCGCATAAATGAACAGCACCAGAGCTACTAGATCCAAGGATTTAAATTTTGTTTGTACATAGATAAGATATGTTGATGAGACAGATATGTGCCTCAGAGGATCTCGATGTTCTGGAACAGGCTCCCCATCCTTGTAAAGCAAAGTCTATCCCTAGCCTTTTTTAAGTGTAAGTTTGACCATTGGATGGGAAATCAGATATTCACTCCAGGTCTGGCCCCCATGTCTGTGCTAGACAGAGGAAGACAGTAATACCCAAACTAACATATCCCCCACATAACTTTTAGAACCTTCCTAATTAACATGCCCCCTACTAATAAACACCCATAATGCATAGGAACACAGTTGGGTTGGGTTGCAGAGCTAGGCTTATAAAGGCTCTTGTGGTCATTAACCTAGTACATACCTATGAACATATGAACCTAAGCATGCAGGTGCAGACAGCAGTTTTGTTGATGAAACTATCACTAGGCAATTAAACTGTTGTTCACCATCATTAAACATTTGTCATTTTATTTGACTGTTAACCTGTTATGGACTGATGCTATTATTTTGTAAGGTGTTGGTTGGACTCTGGGTTTTTAAAGGAGGTAGTGTGGAGTATGTTATGCATTCAAGTTTTCTTGCAGGTCCAGGTCAGATTTATTGTAACATGTGGCTGACTGTTGCAAACAGGGCACTAGAATATTTTGTCTATAGGTTGTGTGCTTTTTCTCTATAGTTGTGCAATCATGGAGATAGTATACTTAAATAAAGGAAATGTGTGTTGAATGGAGGGGGACAAATTACTTTCTTACTACAAAAATGCTATTTTTTTAACTACATTTTTCAGCTATGGTGGGAGTCAGTGTTATTTTCCTATGTTTATGGATGTATATGTTAGGCATGAGCATGACCCCTACCTTGTTTACTCCCTCAGTTTGCATCCAGCCTCCTAACTAATCTTTGACCTTCCCTCCCAGGTATGTCTGCAACAATACCAATAAAAATACTATACCATTAACTTTGCCTTTGCATTCCTTCCCTTCCGTCCACTCTAAATCAGGTAGTGGCATGATGTTTGCTGGCTAACAGTGCCTACACCTAGGTATTGATGTCCACTATCATCTTGATTAAGACCATGTCTACAGTTCTATCCTTTTTCAATACAAACTCACACTGATAGGCTGAACATCTCAAGGTCCAAGAACTTAGCCAATTATCACTTTTGCTCTGCCTTGGAACTCAGAATCTCACATCTTGCCCTTTGCAAATTCAGATCCCACACAAGTAATACACTTTGCCTCCTCTCCTACCCCCATCAACCATTCTTTCCTCAAGTCTGTCATCATCCACCCTTGACACTGCACTGTATCAGTCCAACAGCTTTGTTTGTTTGATGACCTCTGCCCATATCCACCTACCTTCCACCTTTCTTCATCTTTCTTTTACCAGCAATCCTGTCTAGTGGCTTCCTAATCTCTCCACTCCAGTCTCACTATCTGCCCTTTATTACCTTGGTAGTTCATCTACCACCATTTCTAGCTCTCGTATTTTCCCTTGAAATTCTTTCATTTTTCTCCAGACTCCACATCTTCTGTATTTTTGTATTTAAAGTTAGTTTAGCTAGCAGATGCCATTTTGGGACCAACTTTCTGGTAATGTCCATGTTTGACTGGCTGACATAGGACTGACATAGGACTGTTTTTTAATTGGTACTTAGGGAGTATAATTCTTTAATTATTGGTACAATAGGCAGGCACTTATGATGGTAAAGGGAAAGTTTTATGGAATTTTATTTCATAGACTCCTCGTGCACTGTGGTGGTTTATAGGCTTTTTTCTGTTAGTGTACATTGCTCTTGTAGTTTGAAGAGCAACGGATATAGTTGATTAGTTGTGACATTTTCATGCTACAAAACTCTTGGTAATATCTTTGATCTGTTACTATTTTAAATATCTAGGCAGTGCATCAAATATGTGTTGTTATCTTACCTTGTATCTGGGGGGGTGAAGGTTAGTGTAAATATATATCCTACCAATAGACACTGAAACTGAAAAAGTGTGTGATAAAATGTTTGTTTCATCTGAGCCAGACTACAAGCTATATTATCACCACTTTTTCTGTGTCATTAAGCATTTTTCACTACTATATCCACATCAACAAACATCTATTATTACATTATACACGTCTTCAGTGACTGTAACTCGACTACATTGTAACAGACAAAAAAACTTCACAAACACACTGCATACATAAAAACTATACACAGAAGCACTTCAAATTACTACCTCACACAGAAAGATCAATCACATTCAAATAAAAAGCATCACATTTAGAATGAAACAAAAGAAAACAAAAGAAAAGAAAACCATCCAGTCAAAAAATTGCATCACTGAAAAAGTTGATCCAAAGCTAAAAATCCTTACAAAATGACATTAAATGAAATAAAATAGTTAACTAAACTTTAAAACTAACATATATTAATATAATTCTTAATATTCTAATAAAACAACATGAGAACATTACCAACTGCTTTACAAAAGACTAAAACTTAAAATTGAACTGCATAAAGTATGAGATACTCTATTTATAAAATCTAAATAACCTACATAAATTCCTTTTCAATAGACAAACTACATAATTGGCCATATCTCATTTAAATGAGTTGGAAACAGAAATCTACTATAAAAATACATGTAAAAGAGTTAAATGAAATATGTGAGGGGTCTACTTGTATGATCAAATATCTTGCAACTTTGTAATTAAGGGATATGTTTCAGGATTCATGGCTTTCCCATTTATTAGAAAACTTGCTGTCTAAACTTACAATACAAAATATTTAATTCATCACAAAATCAATCCTCAGATATATGAGATATAAATGGTTTACTTTCATATTTGCGAATATCATTTAGATGAACGCAACAATTTCTGACAAATAGTCAGAAATCAAAACATCGAGCAACTGAAATATCGAACAGAGCACTTCAGCAATGTCAAATATCGACTTTGCTGAAATGCTCACATCTGCCCACAGCTAACAATAACGTTTGCAGGGGGGCAAGCCCCCCTGCACCCCCCACACCCCCTACCTATATATACAAACTCTGAGATCGCACTACACTGAGGGTAAGGGTACATTTCCCGATCCCCACTATAGTGCGATCTGCACCGCAATGTTGAAGCTGACAATAGTGGCTGTTCACTCATGTCAGCTTCGACATTGTGGTGATCAAACTCTCAGTTCGAGAAAATGATTTTTGCACATATTCGATCGTCTAAATGACAATCAGATATGTGATAGTAAACCAATATAAATGCATATCTGAAATAGAGTAAAATTCTACCTATAGTAAGGTTTTTAACTTCACTCTGCCAGTACCACCGAGCATTTGTCATTCTAACCACATTAATAATCACTTAACTCAGACCCATTCTTAATAACAGAAAGCACATGAAATTCACACACAAAAATACATAGACTGCATCCCCACACACACACACAGACACACACAAGCACATACATACAAACATGTGCACACACACACACACACACACACACACACACACACACACACACACATACACACACGTGTGCACACAAACACAGACACATGCACGCACACACACACACACACACACACACACACACACACACACACACACACACACACACACACACACACACACACACAAACACACATCTATACACATACACTGTTTTTAATAAGCTTGCTTGCATTAATGGAACTGACTGGCTTTATTTACTTTTCAAATTCCAGACACACACACACACACACACACACACACACACACACACACAAAATGTGCTCATTATCCTGTATGTCCTTGAAATAACAAGCTCCCCTTTCTTTTTATGAGATGTTAGATCTACAGATTCTTCAGTGTGTTTATCTCTATGCTTTTGGGAGATCTTACATCCCAGGCTTGCCTGCAATAACCCTCACTACAGAAGGAATGGACATGTAGCCCTCAAAAGTGGGCAATTTTTGAATCAGCTTTATCTCAACTCCCCTTCAGAGATGGAAATCTGTCTCTCATCTTCTTGATCTTAACCCCTAGCCACCCCCTAGACCACTGACTGAACCCAGGTGACTGACAATGTATTCAGCCACCTTGTTTTACGACTGGGGCAGTATTTGTGAAAAACTCTCATCAGCTCAGCATTATGTCGAAGATAATTTCATATACCTAGCTTAAGTAAATTTTAAGCCTATGCGGACAGTATGTATGCTATTCTCGTTAAGTATAAATTCTAATATAAAATCCTAGCCCTACAGAATATTCCAAGGGTCACATTCCCTGTGAAAACCAGAACTATTATAAAAACAAATACAAAAACTACTAATTTTAACATACTGCAAGGATGAATTATACAACAGAAGTATCCTTTGCATCCGTGGTACTATCCACAGAAGGGCTTCTCACAGCACAACTAAATAAACATTTATTTGTTTCTAACAAGTTTCTCAGAACATAGAAGACAAATGTTTACACAAACAGAGAAATTGCCTTTGTCCATTTGGCCTTTTGTAGTAATGTATCAATGTTTTCCTATCTCTAGGACATAATCTGAAATGGAGAAAGAAGAAAGAAAAGCTGGATTCCATGGCAGAATATTAAAATGCAAAATATGATAATGGAAAATTAAGAAGAAAAGGGAAAGACTTTCTTCTGGGAAAAAAAGCAACCCCATATCTAATTCCCTTTTTGTCAAGATGCTTTAATTTGTGCTACTTTTTGAATGTCTGTTGCATGCAGTGCTACAAAGAGAACGTTGAAGTATTCCTTACTGTAAAGGCTATCACATTATGCATTTCTGAAGGACACTCAGATGGTGTCTGATGTCATTCATGCTAAAATTGCTAGATCTGGGAAACATACGTTTGATCTGAATATGTATCACTTGTGGTGAAAACAGCATTTTAATATTTAATAACACAGGCCTCTAAATTAGCTGACGGCCTCCCTCAGAGAGAACTGCTGTTAGCCTCCATTACTTCTGCAATATTTAGATTCAGACTTGTACATAAACAGAAAATAATCTTCGTAAGTGACTTCAGCTTTCATTTTTTGCTCATTAATATTTCCTAACTCTTCAAACAACAAACTACAACACACTTTCCATAAAACAATTCATTTGTTGCCCTAAAAACTGACATTTAACAATCTATATCATATTCACGAATAGAATATATACTTTAGACATGCTTGCCTTTTTAACATTAGTTACATATTTTATTTACCAGAACTGTGTAACTAATTTAAATCATAATATAATATACTTTCATCTCACTATACTGAGAAATTATTAGTATTCATGCTTGAAATAAAGTCTTCCAACTGAGACTTTGAAAATATAAAACATGAGCTGTGTTAACGAATATAAATTTGTTATTTTGGTTTGTTCATATGTAATGATCCTGGACGTTTGGTGCAGTATTTTAAACTATGCATTGTTAAACCTAAACTCTGTATCAGTTCTGGGTTTGATTCCCACAGCCTCCACTTGTCTATTGTGTGACTCAAAGCAAGTCATTTAGTTAGACATTGCTCCAAGGCTTAAACAATGCTTCAGAATAACCTCCCAAGCCACCATAGCCAGCATGCGCAAAAGTTAAGACCTGTTGCCCTCCTGTTTGTTTACGTACCACATCATTGTGGTATTGTCTGCAATCACCTGCAGAGATTCTGAGGACTGCTGATGATGAAGAGATTCTAAAGCATGGATCACAGTTAGCATCTCAGCTACATTTATGTGCGTTGGTCTGCCTGTTTTGTTCCAAAGATCCTGGACATTTACCTTCATAGATATAGTATCCCAAGCAAAATCTGATTTGATTTGTCTTTTGAAAAAGATTGAGGAGAAGTTAGAAGAGAGAAAGGGAGACCCAAATTCAGGCAAATCAGTTTCCACCAAAGAAGTAATGTCACACACCCCAAGACTAGAATTTGAAATTCCAGAGTGTGAGAATGCTGAGTACACATATTGTTTTAAAAAAGTTGACTTTTCCCAAGTGCAGCTTGGTGAAACAAATCATAAGAATCTTGTATGCCATGAACCATAGAATCCTGAGATATTATCTGGCTGACATTTGAGACTGACTGGAGAAACTCAGGAAAATATCCAGATGCAACTCCACTTTCTCTTGTGTTAGAAATGCAGGGAAGAGTCTAGAAGACATCTTAGAAAAACTGTTCTGTGAATTGGAATTAAGGAGGAGTTTCAACTGCTGATTTGAAAACCCAGGCTAAGAAGGAAATTTGTAACCCGTCAGGGACTCATGAAACCTAAGAAAAAGACTCTGCAGAGGTAAAGACATCATCTAAATAAGGAAATACATGAATGCCCTACAGTCTAAAATGAGCTATAACAGGAGCTAGACACCTTGTAAGCACCCTTGGAGCTGAAGATAACCTAAATGGTAATACAGAGAACAACTGAGAATGTGCCCCTGGCACAGAAAATCTGAGGAAAGCTCTGAAGTCAGTGGCAATAGGAATGTGTTGTTAAGCATCTTACCAAGTCTAGAGTTACCAAGGTACACAGAAGAGAAAGGACACTTAATAACAGACTTTGTAAAGTCAACATTTCAACAAACAAGTTAAAAAAATCAGGTTGATAACTGGTCTCCAACAACTATCCCACAGTGGCACAAGAAACATTCTTGAATAAAATATTTTTCCCATCCAATTTTTCAAGCATTGGTTCTATGACCCCTGTGACGTCCCCTCTCTGGGCCAACAATCAAGGAGCCTAAAAATTCTCCAATGACACTGTAGAGGGACATTCACTTGGAACAAAAATGGATAAACTCAGTATTTCCAGATGCAGCTCTCTGCATCAAGCACAATTTCTCTTAAGAGCAGACAGGGAATACACTCAGCCTAGGGTCTGGGCTTCTCTCTCTGTCTCTCCCTAGGTCCCCAGTAAGGCTCCCCACTGGCACAGCTGTAGAGTTAAGTCCTCAGCCAAGTGTCCAAGCCAAGTCCTCCACCACTCTCTCTGTGAAACCAGTGCTTTGTATCCCTGCTCCAAGTAGCTGATGCACACACTCTTTCAGAATTGATTTGCACACACACACACACACACACACACACACACACACACACACACACACACACACACACACACGCACACACACACACACACACACACACACCTGGGAAAGGCTGGCACAGGTCTAGCTATGACCCCTTCTGCCCAGACTATAAGGTAGTTACTGCCACCCGACACTCTCAAGCCAGCTACTCTAAGGTTGTTACAAGAGTACCCAAATATACTGAGTGAAGTTAATAGTAATATGAATGGCAGTTTGACCAATGCAGTAAAGCTTTCAGGAGTGGCCACAGAGTCACCAAACAGCTATGAGTACTCTTAAAGGTTAAAATATTCTCTAAAGGACCAGCCACAAAGAAAAGTGCACATATATTTAGTAATAAATAAGAAAAGAGCATGAAAGCACTAAATGTCTATTTAGAATAAACACCAGAGTTTCAACCACAGGAAATATTAAAATATCACAGATGAATAGATTCACACATATACAGTAAAACAGTACTGATCTAATCTCACTATATTTCCTGACTAATCTAAAGAGTTACTATTCCCTGGTCACTTACTAGAGCAAGATAAGTGAAGTAGGTGAGTGATCCTTCTGTGTCAATTTTCCAAAACAGAGTGCCCTGAGACTTCAGTCTCACCTAGTATTAAACATTATTTTTAGTGAGGGATTACAGAATGACATCACATATTTCTGGTCATCTGACTTCTGGTTCCCATGCAACCCCCCATTATTAGAAATTACAAGGCTTTTGCACCTATGTGTCAATAACACACACACACACACACACGCACACACAGCCATCCTAAGATCTGCTGCAGCTCTTGGAAGTCATAAAACCATAAAACATTTCTGCTCTTCCTACAGGAGCTAATAAACCATACTTCTTAGAGACAATGCATCTTTGGGCTTCATTCAAAACAGTGACATGACATCTTTATGGCCTAGCCCCAGTAATTCAATTTCTTACTATTTTTAAAGTTTGAGATTAACCTCTTTTCTTCCAATATCTTCTGTTAAAACATATACATTTAAACAGTTACAATAATGCATGCACACTATTGGTACATTTTTAACACAAGAAGCTTTACAAATACATTTTTCAACACATCTGTACAAATCAGTTTGATACAAATTTGACATGTAATTCTATACAAAATTCTAGCTAGCTATGCTAGCATATGCTACACATCCACTGCCATACTTCTCCTGGAATAGCTGCCAATATCTCACATCATCACAACCCCCATGGAAAGCATAAGATTTAAAACCAGAGGAGATACTTCTGTCTAGTTCATAGGATGAGGACAACTACCCTGAAAAGGAGGGAGGTTTCCCTGTTCTGTCTGTAACCCTCCTGGATGACTTTCAGAATCCTCTTATCTGAAAAAAAATCTGCTGTCAATGGGGAAGACTGAGAACCAGTTTCTGGGATAGATTTGAAGAGGCAGCCAGGAGGGAGGGAAGTGGGAGGAAATTCTGGAATAGTCATTCTGAATGGGAGGCCTCTCACTTTTTGTGAAGGGAGCCCTAATTTTTATTACATTCCTCCTGCCACTTTTTTTAAGAGACCTGTTTGCTAGAAACTTTTTTGAGATTGCTTATTTTGCTTTAAAAAAAAAGAACTAGGGGTGTTAGTACATTTAGGAAAACAAGGATTAAAAATCTTAGTAACCCCCTGAATCAATTTGCCTTTATCATCTAATTGTATGGGTATCTGAGCAGCAGAACAACCAAAGAAAACCTCCTTATCCAAAAAATAATTCAAAATCTCAGATTTAACACCTTGTGAAACCTTCTGATAAATCAAGGAAAACATCTCATCAAAGTAGGAGTAGCTTTTATTCTGGACACAAAATAAACACAACCATACATACTCTTTAAAGAATGTTTAGGCACTTGAGAAAGTGTAGCAATAACAACATTCAAAAAGGGCCTACTTTTTGAAGGCAAAGTGGCAGAAAAGTTCCTCAAACCCTCAGGACAAGCCAGCATACATCAACATATGAGCCTAGTAGTTCAAAATGCTAAAGACTAAAGAAGAAGAAGCTTGTCTTCCCAAATCTGTTAAAGCTTTAACCATCCTTATCAGAAGAAGGATTGGCATTGACCAAAAACTTGTTAGCAGCTGCAAAAGAAATAGCAATATCTGATGGGTCAGAACTGAGATGAGAAAACATCGGCTTGTTAGACTGAGGAGCTTTATAGAGTCTGTCTGCTTCTTAGGGACTGACTATCAGAAATCAATGTTCCTGCAGAGAAAAAAAAACTGTTCACCATTGAGCACAACTGGAAGGAGTTGGACAGACTGTAAGAATTCATTCAAGTATCCACAAGCACTACATACACACACCCTTCCTCACAGCAGTCTGAATAATCACAAAAGCAAATGCAAAGCAGTACACTTTTGTCCCCTAATATCATGGAGTATGGCTTCCCTGGTTCCCATAGCTGAAAGGAAGTTGGAAGATAAGTTGTCACAAAGTGTATACAAGCACTAAACACACTTACTTTCTATTACAAATGCTTAAGTCCTTCAACTAAAAACACAAAAAGCACAAAATTAGCACAGTTGTACCATAAACAATGTGCCCAAAACAGACATAATTAGCTCCCACTAAAAATATCCTGTGTAATAAGCTGATTCTAGTAATAAGTAAACACACACAAATGTCAGTCTATTTAAAGAGCTCCAGTACAATTTTCAATCAAGACAAAAACTAAACTTGTGTGGAAGAGTTCACCTAAGAGGACTCTGGAAGATCAAAGCTGACCATCAATCTCGTGAAGCCCAGAAAGAGCACCCTTGAGGGTGGCAAAAAAGTACTCAGTAGTTATTGGTACCCATGCCTGATACTTTCTCCCTTTGGAGCTCATGCTACAGTAGCTTGGGCATATGTGTGGAGAGAAACCAAAGACTTTTAGAGACTGGCTGGCCGATATATTCTGAGCAGGTGATACAATCCACATAGCTTTGGGCTACTGCACCAGTATTACTGATGGAACATCTCACAGTAATAATGCATAATAAATGCATTTTGAAATCTCAAGCCTGAGTATTGATCTTTTAGAGAGATCAGATGTTCTTAGCTTAAATAATGCATTTTCTGAAATTTATAATTACCTCACTAATAATTGTTATGCATTTATGCATCATTACAATATAACATTATATTGTATAACAGTGTCAGTGGCACAACAGGTAGCACACTCCCCTTTGGTGCAGAAGGATGCAGGTTCTATTCTCACACCAGGTAGATCAATTACTGACACTGAAGTGCAACACAAGGTGGGCACTCCTGAGTGTGCTGCCCTTCAGGTGAGATGTTAAGGTGAGGCCCCATCTGCTTGAATTGGTGGTACCTCAGGTGGAAGTAAAAGATCCCATGGTACCTATCAAAAAGAGTAGGCATCCTTTATATGGGTGTACTTTTGAAGAACGAATGTTCACTACTTCGAACTTCAAAAGTACACCCACACTAATGCGAAAGTGCAATTTCACGAACCCGCTAGACCGAATGGGCTAGCAGTCACGGACCTTAGGGTTAGGGCACGGGTTAGGGTAAGAGGATAGTTAGTAGGGCTGCCCCCTTACCTTAACCTGTGCCCTAACCCTAAGGTTCATGACTATCACTCCACAGTGGAAGACATTCCAAATCGGGCTATGTCCTCCACTGTGGTGCGATAGTCACGGACCTTAGGGTTTGGACATGGTTAGGGTAAGGGAATAGTTAGTAGGGCTATCCCCTTACCTTGACCCGTGCCCTAACCCTAAGGTCCCTGACTATCACACCCCAGTGGAGGACATAGCCCATTTTTCAATGTCCTCCATTGTGGTGCACTAGGTTCGGTCTAAGTGGGGATGTACTTTTCCATTTTGAAAAAGTGAATTTTCATTGTAGGAAAGTACACCCCTTTATTTATATACAAAAAATAGCTCTTATTTACAAAATATTTACATATGTACAAATATATAAATAAACAAATCTGTTTACACATATTCATAATTTCCTTTACAATCATAATAAATGTTCATCCCTATTAGAATCCCACTCCTTTTTCCATAACCACCATCTGATATTACTTAATGTTTGTTTGTGTCTTTCGGCTTTTCCCAGTTAGGGTTCGCCACAGCGGAACTCAAGGTCCACTAATGATTGGCAGTTGATTTTTATGAACCGGCTTGCCAGGCCTGACGCACAACCTTCAACGAAGGTATGCCCATTCACGCATGTCCCCACGCAGAAGATACTCTAGCTGAGAATCGAACCGGACAGCGTCTTACTGTGAGGCGACAACACTACCGCAGCACCACATTGCTGGTAAAATCCATTTACCATTAAACATAATTTCATTTATTTTTTCATTCCACATAACCTATATTTTTATCTATTCTGATAAAATCCATATTTAATCATATCCATGTTTATTTTATCTATTTCTTTTATATCTTCAAAAAAATCTTCTTTACATAGTTTTCCCAATAACTTTTTTACTCTTTTGCATTTCAAAAACACATGTTCCATAGTTTCTTCACTGTGACAATGTAAACATATTCTATCACTTTTCTTTTTATATGGCATATTTCCTTTTACTGGTAATTTCTGTCAGAAGGAGTTGCATTGTGTTTTTGTAGACTTAGAGAAAGCATATGACAGGGTGCCTAGAGAGGAGTTGTGGTATTGTATGAGGAAGTCAGGAGTGTCAGAGAAGTATGTAAGAGTGGTACAGGACATGTACGAGGGTAGTGTGACAGCGGTGAGGTCTACGGTGGGAGTGACGGACGAGTTTAAAGTGGAGGTGGGGTTACATCAAGGATAAGCTCTGAGCCCTTTCTTATTTGCAGTGGTGATGGACAGGTTGACAGACGAGATCAGACAGGAGTGCCCATGGACTATGATGTTTGCAGATGACATTGTGATCTGTAGTGAGAGTAGGGAACAGGTGGAGGAGACCCTGGAGAGATGGAGATACGCTCTAGAGAGAAGAGGAATGAAGGTCAGTAGGACTAAGACAGAATATATGTGTGTGAATGAGAGGGAGGATAGAGGAATGGTGAGGATGCAAGGAGTAGAGGTGGTGAAAGTGGATGAGTTTAAATACTTGGGGTCAATAGTTCAAAGTAACGATGAGTGTGGATGAGAGGTGAAGAAGAGAGTCCAGGCAGGATGGAGTGGGTGGAGAAGAGTGTCGGGAGTGATTTGTGACAGATGAGTACCTGTAAGAGTGAAAGGGAAGGTCTACAAGAAGGTAGTGAGACCAGCTGTGTTATATGGGTTGGAGACAGTGGCATTGACAAAAAGGCAGGAGTTTGAGCTGGATGTGGCAGAGTTAAAGATGTTAAGATTTGCACTGGTTGTGAAGAGGGTGGACAGGATTAGGAATAAGTATATTAGAGGGTCAGCCCAGGTTGGAAGGTTTGGAGACAAAGCCAGAGAGGCAAGATTATGTTGGTTTGGACATGTGCTGAGGAGGGATGCTGAGTATATTGGGAAAAAGATGCTAAGGATGAAGCTACCAGGTAACAAGAAAAGAGGAAGGCCTAAGATAAGGTTTATGGATGTGGTGAGAGAGGACATGCAGGTGGTTGGTGTGACAGAGCAAGATGCAGAGGACAGGAAGAAATGGAAACAGGTGATCCGCTGTGGCGACCCCTAACAGGAACAGCCGAAAGAAGATGACTTGTAATTTATCTATTACCAATCTCCACAAAAAATCTTGACATTCTAGTTTCTGATTATACAATTTGCTTATTATTTTTATAGCTTTAAATTTTTCATCTGTTAAATTTTCCCATGGTTTTAGCATTAGTAATGTTTTAGCATTACATTTTATACCATATTTAATATCTTTTTCTATACCATCAATTTTTATTTTCCACAAAAATATTGTTTCTTGGTAACACTTTATTTCTTCATTTATAACTATTTTTCTCTTTTACTCTTTTTTACCATATCTTAAAATTTATCATACTTGTGTTTATACAGTTTTACTACCAATCTCCCATCTTTTTCATTTATCCACTTTAACACTTTGCACAAATTTAATGAAGCAGCATATGCCACTGGGTTAATTAATCCTAAACCTTCTTTTCTTTATTTGCATACAAAAATCCTCTTTTTACTGGATTTAATCTAGAACCCCATATAAATGGAAACAATTATCTGAATTAATTCCTTTTCAAATACTGTTGGCAGCATAAATACATTTGCTAAGTATGATATTCTTTCCCAGCAGTACCGAATTTATCAAATAAACCTTTTTTTCTGAATGATAATTTATATGTCCTCCAAAAAAACAGGTTTGTTTTGTTTCTTCTAATGTTTTTTCACATTGAATTCTACTTTCCTCTTTATTCCCAAATGTTATACCTAACACAAAAATTTACATCACTTAAACCTTTATTTTTCTCTCTGTTTAAAGCCACCCCATTTATCTCTAGACATTCATTTTTGCAAAATATTACTTCTTTTATCCAAAGCTTGTTTTTACAATTATTATAATGTCATCTGCATATGTTAACAGAACTAGAATTCTTAACCCTTCAGGTGTTATATACCCCACCTCCTTCATTTTGTAATTTATTTCACATACTATCACATTCATAACTAACACAAAGAGTATACAGTTCATTGGACATCCCTGTATTATAACACTCCTCATATGTATCCCTTGTCTTAACCAGCCATTTACAAGTATTTTCACTTTATTATTACTATACATTGAAGTACATAATTTCCTAACTTTCAAACTTATATTTTATCTTTCATTATTACTCATAAGATTTCATGTGTAATTGTGCCAAAAGCCTTATTAAGGTCTCCTATCAGGATTTCTGCTTCTTATTTATTTCTCTATCATTAATAATTCTTGACAACTCTTCCCCTTTATACTATATAGGATATCTTCCATAATATTTTCCATTTTAGTTTCAAATCTCTTGTACTATTTTCACAAATATCTTATAATCTTTATTATTCAGTACTATCGGTCTCTAGTTGTTTAAATGTCTTCTTTCTTCCTTCTTTCGTATGGATTTAAGTATTGCAATACTTAATTCTTTATACCTAAAATCTTCATTTAACCACTCATTCAAAATCTTTAAAAAATATTTTTGTTTGCCAATTCCTTACATTTTTATACATTTCATACCATATTCCATCTGAGCCTGCATCCAAATGTATATTTACTTGTCCTAATACTTTATCTAGCTCATTCAAAGAATATGCGTTTTCAATTCCTTATTATCTTTTTCTGTTAACTTTTTTACTTTCCGTGTTTTTTCACTACCTTCTTTCCTCTTTAAGCATTTCTTTTACATATCCAACTACACTATTCATAATCCTTTCCTGAGTTCTATTTCTCATTTTACATCTTTTATTTCTCTCATTATACTACTATCTCCATTTACTAATCGGCTTAAATAGCTCAATATGTTTCTTTTTCTTTGTAAAAATATCTTAGGTTATATAACAATTCTTGTATGTTTTCTTGATTTATTTCATATAGTTATTTTTCTTTGTCAAAGTACTTTCTATCATTATGTTCTAAATCTTTTAATGCATTATTATATGTCCTTTTATATTTTTCTTTCTCTGGTTTTCTCACATCATACTGCCACTGTAAAAAAAATATCTATAGATTTCCTTAAGTATCATCCACCATTCAGACCATTTTTTATAAAATGTTCTCATAGTAATATGATCTTTCCATAACTGTATAACTAATCTCCTTCATTTTTAATTCCTTCCATTCTCATTTATCCTTTTGCCTATTTTATATATTCCTTATTTTCCTTTATCTCTAGCCATATTGCAAGATTATCAGAAAATCCTGTTTCAACTACCTCTCCTTCTCCTATAACAAAACCTTCTAATACTATAAAATAATCTAGTTCAGTTCTATACATAACCCTTTAGTAACTACATGAATTGTTGTCCCAAAGTTTAAACTTACCATATCTTATAACGTTTAACATTTTTCTTAAATCATTTCCTTTCTTTTTATGCTTGCCTCTTAAGTTACAGTTAAAATCTCCTGTTATTATAATATATAGATTTATTAATACATAGTCTAAAATCTGATTAGATAAGATATCCTTTTCTTTACAATTAGTAAAAACATATACTGCTATAATTCTATATACTTGTTCTTTCCATTTTAAATCTACAATGGTTAATCTTCCCTTCTTTTCTGACTTTACATCTAATATATTTACTAAATTTCCACAGAATATGACTATTCCAGAACATCTCTCTTCTCTAAACCTTGTCACCACAATAAACAAAACATGCTGGAGGGATAGATTCCTGTCCCAGAGACTTCCCCTACCCTGGAACAGACTACCTATCTATGTCAAACAGAGGTCCTCATTAGCACTCTTCAAGAAAAATCTTGATGATTGGATGGGAAATAGGAAATTCACCCCGGGGATCACTTCTGTGGCTCTGCTTGATAGGGGCACAGAAAAATAATGTTTTTGGGTGGCGGAAGCCAGGGTACCTTTTTGGCTAGGCTTGTATAGGCCCTAGGGCCAATAGCCTAGTACTTACCTATGAACTTTTGAACCTATAAACACCTCACTGGCCATCTTCAAGAGAAATCTTGACGAGTAGATAGGTAACAGAAAGTTCATTCCAGGGATCATTTCAGTTGCCCTATTGGATAGGGGCACTGTGAACGAGCATCGGGTGACACGGTGCCTGGACAATTGTTTTGGGCTAGGCTTGTAAAAGCTCCAGGGCCATTAGCCTAGTACACACCTATGAACCTATGAAACTATGAACCTATGAATCTCCCATTTCCCAGATTCCATATTATCTTTCCTCCCCATAGTTTCTCTGTTTGCAATCTTTCTTCATTCATTAAAAATGTTGTGTTTTCTAATATAATTACACATATGTCACATGTATTACACACTCCAAAATTTCTACTCTTCTTACTATATTATTAATACTATTCACATTTAGAGAAAACACTCTAAAATTTAAATTTTCTCTTTTCCTTAGATTCATGGTATCATAAGTTCATAGCTAATTACTAAGCTAGCTTTCTTAATAGGCCATTCTAAGCCTAACAAATTTCCTTCCTAAAGGTGAGAATCAAAAACCATACCTTGTGTCTATGAGTCACATGCCTTAACCATTATACCAAGCTCCAGTCTTTAGCTGTACATGTTATATTTCATCCATGTCCTTTCTTTTTCCTTTTGCACTTATATTTTCTGTCTTTTACCCTTTTACCCATAGAATTCTTTTTTCCCTTTTACTTTCTCCCAATGTATATCTTTTTCATCGCTTATTTCAGGACCTTCTTCTATGACCTCTTTATTATTTGTTCTCATCTAATTTTTCTTCTATTTCTAGTACTTTTAATATTTCTTCTCTTTATTCATTTCCTTATCTTTCTTTTTCCTTTCCCTTCCTCTTATTTACATTTTTGCAACCCATCCATACATGTCCGATTTTGTTACATTTAAAACATTTCAATTCACATGTTTTGCATCATGTCCCATTTCCCCACAAATAAAATATTTTCTTTTGTCACAGTTATTTATCAAATAGCCTTCTTTTCCAATAAAAAAAAAACAAAAACATGTTTTGTGCTGTTCCCAGTATTTTTGCAACACCCACATTCCCCTCCACATTTATTATGCTTGGTATATGTATATTTTTCTCTTTCTATTTCTAGAACAATATTACAGTCCCAGCCACCAGTCCATAAACCCCTTTTATCATACATTTTTACAATGCCCAATACCTTTTTGCATAAAGCTTTTAAATGTTCTTTCATGGTCTCCATTTCTAACTCTGTTTGAAAATGTACCTCCATCTTCTTTTTTGTTTTCCTGTTAAATACTTTTATCACATAGAGATTCCATGGTTTACATTCTTTCTTTTTTTTTCATATTCTCCAGCAAAATTTTCCATTGAAAAACAGTCTCAAATATATCACAAAATATATTTTTGTTAATTAGAATAAATGCTCTTACCTCATGCGTTTTTACACCCAAAGGAGCTATTAAATTATCCCAGACTTCATACCTATTTATTTCTTTGTCTTAATACTTTGAATCCTTATCACGTACTTCTGTTTTCTCATTTTCTTTTGCCTTCTTTTCTGCTACTCTACTTTTCCTTCTTTTACTTTATCTGCGTATGTTTTCTTTTCCATCTCATCACTATTCTTCAGGATTGTTCTTTCATCCTCCGCTTTGTATTTTCTCCATAATGTCCCCTCAGTAAACATCTCCTTCATTTTCTGGCTAATTCTGCACCACCATATCTTTAAGAAAATCAACCTGCAACCCTACTGACTGAAGGGTTATAATTTTACATTCTTCATTTGCTGACTCATCTCCATCAAACAGGTTCCTTTGAAAGATTGCCTCAGAATCCTGCTCACATTCTCCCGTCCCAGTATTTGCATTCTTCTTCATTTCTTTCACCACTCCATCATCTCCTTCTCTCACCATCTACCCCCCTGCTTCTCTGAGCCATCTCTTCACCTGGAATGGAAACAGGAAGTGTTCCTCCAAAATGGGTCCCACTCACAACAATGACAAGTAGGGAAAGTTCCCAAATGCCCTAGCCAAATTTTCCACAGTAGTATAAATACCATATTGTCTCCTCTGAAAAGAGGTTACTAGCCTAGTGAGACTAACCCAGTCAGCAAAGGATATATTAAAAAGAATGCTGACCCAATGTAAAAGTATGATAAATGTGATTTGGGAAAATATAACCATTAGTCAATTAAACATGGACTTGTTGGCATTTTTTACAAAACTGGGGGGGGGGTGACAGATTCACTGAGCATGCTTACCTTTTTAATTATTCAGTATGAACATTTACAAACCCTGCAATAAATACACAGGATAAGTAATTTTCATAAGCAAGTTAAAAGAATACTATTCTAAGTCACAAATGAGTTATCACCTGGCAGTTTCAATTATGTGTTTTTGTTGTTGTATATTAGATCAGAAAGATTTTCAGTAGCAACACTAGTACTTTTATTTTTATTCTTGATTTTTATGTAGCTACCTGTGGCATGCATTATCATGGAGAATAACTGAGTGATTTGTAAACTCTATGCTTGAATCATTGGTTTTGGTCATCTTTCTGAAAGGCAGACTGCATAAATGGAGTCGCTACAAAGGTAACTATTCCTTACCCCAAGGTTCAGTGACTCCAAAGTTAATTATACTATGACTGAAGGTAAAGGGGGTACAGGCTCTGCACTGGGGGTTGTGGGATATGGGAAAAATAGAGTTGTTGCATTCATTAAACTGATTTTTAAATATTCTTTGGTCCCACTTTGGACATTATTTAATTGGTCTGGCCCCCACTGTCCCACATCCATTCCTGGTTTACCAGTTTGCCTTCTACCCCCCCCCCCAAGACTTGCTCTGACATCTCTGAAGCCAGCTGAGGATCCAAGGGGTGTCCTGGGGGCTCAACCATCTCTCTTTCTGTCCTGGAGTGTTGGTTACATACCCCCACTTCCTTGCACTGCCTCCCATGCACACTGCTTATGTTTCAGGGAAACTCCCCTCTTTGAATCATACCCCCAGGGGAGGGTCAGTCACAAGCTTCCTCCCACCCTGAATGGACATATATTCATCCCGCCTTCCCTGTTGCTCTGTCAGTCACCAGAGCTGCTAACTGAACCTGTGCCAACTGGTTTGTAGTTATGGCTTTATCCTTCTACATCACTGGAACAACCCGTCATACTGACTTCTGATCAAATTTTTGCAACCAAAAAACTGTTGATGTTGTCAAGATCAATAGGTGGAAATCAGGTATCAATAACAAGTGGCACATATTCTTTCATACACTGATACCTAATCAGTTCTTTCGTATGATGTTTGATACATTACCACATTACAGTGAGCTCACAGTCTGAAAATTAAATGCCTGTATAATCAAACTGTACTTTCACCCTTGATTAATAAAATATAAAGACATGGTATAAAAAAAGCATTAGCAAGGCAAAGAAGCATGTTCAGTCCCTTACTACAATTTTTCCTTTAACAAGCTTGTACTTGAACAAGAATACATTAATGATCTATTGGCTTCATCACACATTTGCAGTCACATCAAAAAGACAACGATAAGTGATAAGCTGTGTGATCAGATTTTTTCATTATAAAAGGAAGTACACAGAAAAAAGTAAAATAAATGTTTAAAATGGGTAATTATACACACAGATGGTAGAGTAGGGATTATATCTGAAAGGAAACAAATGTTGGCAGCTGATGACATAAATGTGTTCAGATGAAGCTGTACAGATTGTGCACCATTACAGTTACCAAGCTAGGTGGGATACATGAGGATATTACCTCCCAAATGGAAAGCATAGCACTTCAGTGGGAAGTAAAAGCTTTCCTTTGTATAATGTACATAAAGCATGCATGGAAATATATGGCAATATACTGACTAGTTTTTAAATATTATCCATTTCCAGTTTCTATTTGGTGAATAAAAACTGCAACAAAAATGTCCAGCACATTTTGCTGCTCCCATAATACATTTCATATTAACAAGCTAACAGACATCTGAAATAAATGCAAATATATAAGACAAGGACATGGCTGGGATTCATAAATATATGTTGCATGGAAGTTAAACATTACACCATGCACTAACATGGCACATTGTGATGCAAAAATGTTTTGCATCCAGAAGCTTGATTACCACCCTAAGCATCTGCTGGTCTCTAGTGCTCCCAGACTCCTTTGTAAAGAAGTTCTGTTATAATCTCTATGCAGAGAAAAACAGTTTCAGGTATCAGTAGATATGAGTATTGTTTTTCTCTGAGGGAGAGTGATATTACATTACAGAAATGTTATGAGGAGATTGGGACCAAGCCACCTACAGAAACATTACAGAAATACATCATGTATGAAAAAAATATATATATTTTTTTACGTTTAGTAACATGTATATCAACAGTTTTCAGTAATTGTATCTTGTAATCGAGATGTCTTTAATTTGCAAAGCAAGTCCAACATAGCTTAAAATTCCTACCATCAAAATCTCAATATTTTTTAAACAATAATACCTTTGTTAATTGGTATTAAAACATTTAGACAACATGTATAGTACATTCCAATGAACTTCTATTTCTTAAGTTTAGATGCAGAAAAGTAATTCAGAACATGCAAGTGTCTCTAAATGCAGCATTTCTTAGCAGTTAGTTTAAATGAAATAGTTGTTCTTTCTGAATTTTGCAGTTTCTGTTAAAGAAACATGGTAGTGAATGAAGAAGTCCCTGTAAACTTAGCCTATCTAACTTATAGCCCTATGGTCATAATCTGGAACCCTCCCAATTATGTTTGGTGTTCCATCCAAACTGTGAAAACACAAAAGATGCATTTTTGCCTACTTATCAGTTGCCCATAATCGCTGCAGACTTTCAACCCTTTTTACATGACTGCCTTCATAACTTATGCATCGACATCACAGGACATTGAAAAGCATGTGCATATAGTATACAGGGAAACAGAGCAAGAGGGAGGCAGTCATGGGTTTGAATCCCTTAAATGTTTGCACCTGGCAGATAGTGCAGAGGGTTAAGTATTTGTACTGTAGTTCCTGTGATCTAGGGATTGATTCCCTTACTGATCATTTGCCTATCGTGTGCCCTAGAACAAGGTGCTTAACCAGAGATTCCCCTGAACTTCAACCTCAGTAGCTGTGTACTGCTGAGGTAAGGCTTATAATACTTTATAAATCTGACACCTTTGTTCAGCCTCTTTTCATGCTTTGCTGCAGCAGTTTTCCCGGTTATTTTGAAGCGGACAGGAACTTGAAATAGACATTACCTGCATGCAGCTATGTGGGTCTTGTATTGATATATTTGCTGATTAAATTCATAGTTGCATCCAGCTTAACAGACAAAGATAAGTGAACTAGGCGGGCTGTCTAGGACTCCATTTTCTAATGTAAAAAATTAACAAACAAATAAATAGATAAGTGGCCTACAGTGCCCTTGCTCAGAGCTGAGGCGACCTATCAGGGGAGGCATTTGCCCTTTGTAAAGGGAACTTAGTGTACAGAGCAGTGACTCTGTGACAAGAAATCAACTACGGTTTGAAGTACTGAATAAGCATATAGAAAACAAAAAAAAAGAGAACATCCAAGATATACATTGATCCTAATCCATGGTTTAAAGTTCAACAACTACTTGAAAAGACAAAATTAAACAATGGTAAATTTTTGAATCATCACAGACTACAAGAAGGCTTTATATTTTGTTATAAAAGACAAGAAAGAAAATACTGCAAAGTATAAAACGGATCTCAAGCAACATTGTAAATATGCAAATATGTGTAGTGTTTGTTTTTGACTAATTTGAAACAAAAATAGTTCCTATAAATAATTAAAAGATTTGATATCATATTTACAGGTTTTTTTCCTTTATGACAATATTGCATAGTAATAATAATCAACCAATAAAAATCTTTAAAAAAGAAAGAAAATCAACCGCGGTAGAAAACCAATAAAAATCTTTAAAAAAAAAGAAAAACAACCGCAGTAGAAAACCAATAAAAATCTTTAAAAAAGAAAGAAAATCAACCGCAGCAGAAAACCAATAAAAATCTTTAAAAAAGAAAGAAAATCAACCGCGGCAGAAAACAAGCTGGAAATTATTCCTGAAAGACGAATCCAGACCTTTGCTACTGACAAAAACTGCTTCCTTGTCATATAAAACTGAAACTTTTTTTATTTTTGGAAGAACCTGCCTGAGTTGCACTTGTATATAACAAATAGCACTATTTTAATAAAGACTGCTAATATCGGTTGCAGTAATCTTCCAAAAAATATAGATGGATAAATATCGATATAGATATAGATAAAGATATATAGCAAAATGCCAAAAATGTTCAAAGTCACCCATGAGTGCATTCAAAAGTTAAATATTCAAAGGAGAAACTTCGGCACATAAAAGCTCAAATAATCAGTTTTACTAATTTATTGCTAAAATTTAAAGCACAGTCCCAATGGACAAAAAAAAAAACAATTTTTCCAATATTCAATATTCTATGTGCTGGATTTTCTCCTTTTGGATATAGATGTTGCATATAGTATAAATTATATATATATATATATATATATATATATATATATATATATATATAAAATATATATATATATATATATATATATATATATATGGGTCTACTTCGAATAACCGAAGCGCCACGTCACCGACACCCGGAAGACTGAGACGGAACGACCGAACAGGTAGGTTACCAAAAACGCGATATCCCGACAGCTGAGAGACCAACAACGGCAGCGTGTGAGCGCGATCCGGTAAGTGTGCGAAAGTGAAAGATTTAGGATTGGGGAGCGGACAGGTAAGTGTACGATAGTGAGGGATTTTAGGTTAGGATGTGGGAAAGGTGAGTGTGCGGTAGTGTCGGATTCAGGGTTCCGGTAAAGTAAGTGTGTGATAGTGACATAGTGTAGTGTAGGGAAGGGTTAAGTGTGTTAGGGTTAGTATGCGGGTGGAGTGAGTGTGCGATAGTGACGGGCTTAATGTTTTAGGGTGGGTTAAGTGAGTTAGGGTTAGGGTGCAGGTAGGGTAAGTGTGCGATAGTGACGGTGTTGAGGTTTAGGGGTGGGTTAAGTGAGTTAGGGTTAGGGTGCAGGTAGGGTAAGTGTGCGATAGTGACGGTGTTGAGGTTTAGGGGTGGGTTAAGTGAGTTAGGGTTAGGGTGCGGGTTGGGTAAGTGTGCGGTAGTGTCGGACGTTAGGGTTAGGGTTTAGGTTAAGTTTAATGGATATGTTATTGTGTGCAATGTGTAGTTGATGTTTTTTGTGTCGGTGTAGTGGTGTTCATTTTTTTGAGTTGTTGGTGTTTGTAACTTGTGTGTCGGTGATTCGGAAGTTCGGTGATAGAAAGTAGACCCATATATATATATATATATATATATATATATATATATATATATATATATATATATATATATATATATATAGTATACATATACACCTTAAAGTTACAGTGTAGCTAGTTTCTCTAAGGATTTTGCAACTCTAACAGTTTGTGCAATGCAGATGCACAAACTAATTCAAATGAAAGTTCATGGAAACTGACAAGGTACAATGTGTTTATAAAAATTCGGTTTTCCTTTGCTCCATCTCAGAACGGCCTACTGTCAACAAAGTTCCCAAAAATAATACATTGGTCATTCATTTCTTGTTACTCAGACATAATAGATTATAGATATTTCAATATTAGCAGAATGCATCAAGTTAAACAAACTTACAGCCATGGCGGTGTCTGTGCAGGGAATGGTCCTAGGATTTCTACTTCATCATCACTTGTTTGGCAGCAGGAGAACTCATAACACTTCTGACAGCAGTTCCTACAACTCCACCTGCACAGTACAAAATCTGAGATTTTTGACAACAGACCCTGAAACAAAGTTAAAGAAAAAAATTAAAGTACTCATGAGACATACTGTTGCTGTATACTGTATTAGAAGTTATTTCCTCAATGCAACCATGTTTGTATTTTAAACTAATTTAAGTGAGGAAACAATTTAGTTAGTTTTCTGTGCAGGCTTTGTGTAATTCTTTCTCATGGCACTTTTTACACTTCATGTAGAAGCAATTTAAAGTGGCATGGATTAGCTGAGAAATCTTTCACGGCATTAGTCACAGTATCTGTATGCTTATCCTCCCAGCATTCCAATTAATTGATGGTTGTTCGTTAACAAAAAGCTTCATAAATGTCTATTAACAAGTTCAACTGTGACACATCTAGGTGTTTCTCTGGAATTATCCTAGTGATATTTCTAGGTATTTAGTACTGAGTGGTCATACTTACATTAAAAATTCCCAAACCATGCTATACGTGGAAAGATTTCTGTCTTAAACCTTACTTGATGGACAACTGTATTACTGCTTGATCTCTGTGTAGTATGGCCTATCAGCTAACAATACTTGTATGCTATTTTTATTATCATAATGCCCCTATTTATCTAAATATTTCAACAACCAAATAAAAACAGAAATGCTTATCATAGAAAAACGCACAGCTGTATGAACAAATATTGTAGACAGGATATGTGTTGTATGAGTAGTCACTGAGATATTGTAAGTTGGTTATAAAATATTACAAAAAAAATATTTGCTAAGTTATTACAAGTTATACAATCCAGTTTAAGACCAAGAAGTAATGTTGCTTAGGTTATATGATATATAGCAATATATGTGAAGTATAATGTTTGTTAATGTTAATTTAATACAGTTTGATTACTTTTATATAAATGTAAATTTGCCTACGTCACAAGTGATAATTCAATAAAGGTTTAAAATAAATAAATAAATAAATAAATAAATTCAGTTAAAAAAAAAAGAATTAAATGAATGTGACCAATGTAAATATTAGTTTGTGCTGAACTATTTGCCATGTATACTTATTTAGTAACCTTAGTAATGCTAGAGTTATGAATATTTCTTTGAACCATGAGGGTATAACTTAATTATACAACCACTGGAAGTTCAAATATAAACTTAAAGAGCTCTACTGAATAGGAGTAAAACCAACCACAAAATCAGCTCTATCCCTTAGTGCCAACACTGCATATTTATTTATTTATTTATTTACTCTGTTACTTATGTTAAACTCAGTTTGTTGACTGGGGTACAGCACTAATTTTTGCAGATCATTTTTCAAATTCAGCTCAGGATTCACAACCAAAAATATTATGAAACTGTCATAACTAGTAAACAAAAGAGCTAATAGAGAAGAATTATATAAAAAACAAAATGCATGGGGATGCGTCCCTGCACAACCCTATAAGACTTCACCAAGGACTAAGTTCAGCTGACAGTCTCATAGGCAATAATAAGACTTTATGAAAGATTTTATTTAAAAAGTAGAATGCTATAATCAAGATAATAGCAAGGAAGACATAGCACTGTAAGTAGCACATGCTGTGGTATTGAAGGTAAGTTGCAAAGTGCTCATGAACACTTTTATTGGTGATATGATGACAGCCTAACTACAGTTGCAAAAAAGCTGCTCTGCTGAACCTAATAACATGTAACAACCAACTAAGCATGGCAAAACACTTAGAACCAAAGGAAACCCTGCTAGAAAAGCAATCCTCAAATAAGAAATTCCAATTATAACTGGAAATTTGGCACAGTGATGCAGCAGTAGTGTTGTTGCCTCATAGCAAGAGGTTCTCTGGTTCGATTCTCAGCTGGAGTGCCTTCTGTGTGGAGTCTGCATGTTCTCCCTGTGTTTGTGTGCGTTTCCTCCAGGTGCTCCTGTTTCCTCCCACATTTCAAAGACATGCATCTGAAGCATTTCTCCCCGGGCCTCCACTAAAAATTAGCTTTGTTCCAAGTCAGACTTTCCCAGTAAACAAATGTTAAATAAAATAAATAAATTCACTGTTAAATTAATTGTGACAAAAATAAAAATAGAGAAGTTAAGCGCTTTCGTCCTAAACTGATATGGACTTCATCAGAACTAAAACACTTTTAACAGTGCAATCAATAAATAATAAAACAGAAAGTCACATGACTTTTTTTAAAACACATTTAACTAATTAAGCTTCATTAAAAGACTCAACACACCAAAAGACGTGCTCAATTAAAATAACATCCTCACAACTATATCTATTAAAACAAACATCAACACAAAATCATAAATGTGGCTTTCTGTTTTATTATTTATTGACAGTTTAGAATGAAAGCGCTTAACGTCTCTATTTTTTATTTTTGTCACAATAAATTTGCCAGTGAATTATTCTGCTAAACCTTCTTGTTGCTAAGAAGACAGGATATGCCAAACAGTAACTGTATTGTACCACGTCATCATCAAAATATAGTCGACTTTACATTTACATATAGATATTTTATTAAAGCAAATGTAGAAAAAAAAAGATAGACTCTATGAGTAGAACAAAATGTATAAAATAAGAATGTTATTTTGTAGTGAGGTATTTGACAGTATGTGGATGTTAACATACTAAAATTGAGATCACTATTTTCACAAGGTAACAGCTTCTCCATGGAAAGGATACCACATTCCCAAATGCCATTGAGACTAGCTGGTCCCATCTTATAAAGGCAATGTATCGCTCTCATGCTTGTACTGAGGATCTGGGAATCAGCTTTATTTAATAGTGGAAACATTTGGGAAGGAGTCACAGAGTTTCAATTATACCCATACTATTTCCCTGGGGCTTGGGGATCTCACATTGTCATGTGACAAGCAGTGGGGGTCAGCAGTTAAGAAAAGACATTTCAGCACATGTGGACACAGCCCTATGGACCTTCAGTGATTCCCACCTTCATTTCACAGAAAAAAAAAGTATCATCACCATTACGTAGCAGGACTGCAATGTTAACTTTCCCATTCCTCTAATCCACTTTTTATACCACAGATTCAACAAACTACACCTTGATGCATTTGCCAGAACTCCTTAAGGAACCCTTTGTAGGGTCTGAATGCTGGAAGACTATATATGAGTAGTCGGGATATTCTGGGTTTTTATGGGCACAGGACAGCATACGATTCAAAGGTTTGTAGGAAGGGTGGATGCATTCTGAAACCATTAAAATAAATTATTTTGAATACAATTGTTTTTCAGATGTTCACATCTTATGGCTCAGTTTAATCAAAGTGAGTCTGTTAATATACAGGCTGACAATTTCTTTAAAAACAGGTCCAGACAGCCTATTAATGAGACACCATAATGACAACATAGGGATGGGAGATTTAATTACATACAGTCTATGGGTTTGTTTTGTAAGCAGTGGTCATACCATATGCAGGTCTACACTCTTTGCCATTTTTGACTGTATACACTGTGGGGAGATAGGAGTATCTTTAAACAAATGGTCATCACTGAATATCTTATAAATGTGGCCTGTTTTCAATGTCAGACCCAAGGCACTGTGGACCTGACGTTTCGGAAAAATCATCTCATATGTCATCAGCTTTGCTTCAGTCCAAACTGCTATCCTAATGTTAACTATTCCAATTTCATCCAGCTTACAAACTGCTTATCCCAGTGATGGTTATAATGGTAGCAAGCTGAAGAGCATAGACTAGACTTCCCTAACCACACCTACACTTCTGAGAATATCCTATGGGATCCCAAGGCAAGATGAGAACTACAGTTCTAAGGATGCCATTGGTCTGCCCCATGGCCTACTCAGTGTGGGATGTTTCTAGTACTCCACCATAGGGAGCCAGCTGAAGTGGAATCCTCACTAGGCATCCAAACTAATTCAGCTGAGCAGATTGCTGACCTTCTGACTCCATCATGAATACTAAACCTATCAGTCCTGCAAGGGAACCCTGTATTTTTCTCACTTGTATCCATGATTTCATTTTAGGTTACTACCCAAAGCTCACTACTATATCTGAGGATTTGGACATTGACTGGTGAACTTGCCAGCTTCATCATATAACTCAGCTCTCACTTCAGTATCTTACTTCATTGCCACGTTCTGATACACTGTTTACAATATTACCACCACTGAACCCATCTGCTGGCTAGTTTCTAAGTTTCATCTATTCTTACTCACATATAAAAAACATTAAAATACACTGACAAGTATCACACCATACCACCAAACTATGAAAAACACTTTATTAAAAAGAGAGCACACATATTTAAATGTCCACATTCTTCCTCAGAGCCATATGCAATATATAATTCACTAACTATTTAAAACTTCCTCCAGAGTCACATGACAAGTTTCAACCAATGAATAAAAACATAAACAAAAATAGGAACACTATTCTTGCTTTCATTTCCATACAATTTGTAGGACTTTAAAAAATCATAAAATAATAAATTAAACGTTTTAAATTACATTTTAACTTCAAAGTTATTTTAAATTATACTTTATCATTGAAGCCTAAGCATCTACAAAAGTCATGGTATAGTTCTCAGTTGTTTTCTGCCTACAAAAGTTGATTTTTTAACATCACTATCAAAGTCATCTGAAAATAACAATGTTCATGTTCCCCAACAAAAACACATCTTACAAATAACATTTAGATCTAGACTCATGATGTAAAACACATTCGTCTGCTTTATAAAATGGCAGTCACTGCTGCTGTATATGCATATGTATCCTTCCTGTCTGCTTTCACCATTACATTATTCAATTGCTTTTTATTAAACCATTTCTTTTAAGATCTTTCTACATCCAAACATAATGCCAATGTGTTAATACTAATTTGTTAATAAAGTAGGCCAGCTAGACTCACAGTCCCTATTCATTGGTAACGCCCTACTATTACCTCACAATACATCCCGGTTCTGCCTAATTATACCTGGACTCGTGAGCTCAACATATGCAAACCTCATTTCTTTGAAATTTTCACAATAATCACATTTCTTTTCACCTTTTGACCCAAATATGATAAAACTTCACAGATTTCATAAATACTCCACTAAGTCTCGTGACCATTCATACTTTAATACTACCCTCCATCATACTGCACCTCCCTTCTCCAGAAGGCCATAACAGTCAAATCCAGGATAAATTTATGGAAACCCATCCAGTCATCTAGGTTATGTTTAAAAAAAGATATTGATCCATACTGCTTAACATGCAGGGGAAATTTATTCCAGAGGTTTTAAAATTTTGTCAGGCATTTAGAATCGAGCACTGCACCTCTGCCTTGTTATCTAACTACTTCCTGTGGTACAGGGTTTGATTTCTTCAGCCTTCATTTGTCTACTGTGAGATCTTCAGCAAATCACTTAACCAGTCAACTCTTTGGAGCAGTTGGGAATTTGGGCTTGGCTCCTTTATGGTCTTCTGGACTGCATGCCAAGTAACTACCTATGGGCCAGATTACAAACCTGTCCCTCCACTGTGTTTTATCTGTTAGTGAAGATTTAGGTCTCTGATTTTAGTACTGGTGGAAATATTGGACTTGTTGAGAAACAGGTCTATATTACAATGTCGAACTTCAAAAAGTTCGAACAGTGTAATATCGAACTTAAATGTCCGAAACCTGAAAATAGCGAAGTCACGGCACATCAATTTTTTTCCCAGGGAAAAAAAATCGGTGGGCCATTTTCAGGGCTTTGCTATTTCCCCCATTGTGATGCAATCTCAGAGTTGGTATATTTAAGTGGGGGGTGGGGGCGAAGCCCCCCCACTTTAGTTTAAGTTTTAGGGTTTTTTGTTTTTTTTTTTGTTAGGGAACAGTGATTTTTTTTCCCTGGGAAAAAAAAAATCACTGTTCTTTTCTGTTTGCTATTTTAATGTTTCAGACATTTAGGTTCAATATTACATCGTTCAAACTTTTTGAATTTTGACGGTGTAATATAGACCCTTGAGAAACTGGAGTTCCAAGACAACTAGGTCTCTAACAGCACTGCAAATGAGACAGAGAGTTCCCCTCAAAAGTCTGTAAGACACAGAATAAAGCAACAGGGCTTCCTGCCTCAGTCAGGGACTTTAGGCCTGTGATCTTTTTGATTAGCAAACTTTGGGGTCTTTCAAATTGTTTGATAAGTTTAGTGATATACATCACAAATGGGGCATTGTACTTGATAACTGATGTGATCAATGCAGAGTATAAGGGATTGATTACCACTTTAAACCTTGATCATATTCCTTTAGCAATTAGCAGCATTAAAAAATGCTTTTGTGACAACCATTGTTATATAATCAGAAGAGAGGAAGCTACTAGGTCAAGTTCCTAGGTCCTTAACTACATTTCCATTTTGTAGTGGTGTGTTGTCTATACAATATGATGATAATAGAGCCATTCAGGGATACTACATTTGATAGTATTTAATTTGATCCCATGTTTAGTCCACCAATAGTTTACAACAGAAAATTCATTCTGAAGTGGTTGTATGTCAGAGGGTGACTTGACAACAACCTCCAGTTTACATTCAACTGCAAATTTTGTTAGCCAGAGGTCTTGTCTCTCTGCTTGGAGATATGAGAAGTAAATAGCAAACAGGAGAGATCCTAGTTCCAGTACCTGAGAGACACTGATGATCACTTTTATACTTTCTGATAAGTAACTCACACTGTGTGGGTTCTGTGTTTCGTTCAGTTTGTTACCCATCTTACCACATATGGGTCAGTTTTTAGAGCGTTTAGCTTCTATATGACGCCAGCATAGGGAATGTTGTCATAGTCCTTGGTCATATTGAGATGCACCATGTGTGCTACATGGCTACTCTCAAACAAGTTTACCAGATTCAACAGGCACTACCTAACCTTCACAAAGCCAAATTGTTGGGAGGTCAAGTCAAATAATTTTCTTATTTTTAAAATCATCTACTTTTTCCATTTTACTTTCCAAAATACTGTCAGGATATCCTCCAGCTAACAATCTAGTATGTTCTTTATGCTCTATGGATTACCCTGAGGACCATAGCCCTCAGAATATTCTTTTTAATGTACCATACGTGACAACTAGTAAAAAGCAATGTCTTATTAGCATCTACTTACTTGTTCCTGCATAGAAAACTATGTAATTCATTTTCTGGTCCCCTGTACAGTTCTACATCCAAGAATACTATTTTGTAATTAAAAATAATATTCTGAAGGATACACAGAGAACAGTTAATGTGCAACTACATATCCCAGCATGCACAGCAGGCTGGCACACATAGTGGAAGACTCTGTTATTCCACTAGAGTTAAATGTAACTTTTTCTTTGAGTTCTTTGTAGTCCTTAAATGATAAAGGGTGTATAGTACATGATAGGAGATCTTATGAAGCTTTCTGAAGGTCTAACTATAACAATTTCTTTAAATGTTTCTCACAGATATTGTACTTTGCTGTCCGGTTCGATTCTCAGCTAGAGCGTCTTCTGCGTGGAGATATGCGTGAATGGGCGTACCTTCGTTGAAGGTTGTATGTCAGGGCTGGTAACTCGGCACGTAAAAATCAACTACCAATCATTAGTGGACCGGAGTTCCACTGTGGCGACCCCTAACCAGGAAAAGCCGAAAGACACAACAATTGTACTTTGCATCCATAAAGGCATGCTGGAAGTTACCATCTCATAATGAATCTGAGCTATGAATGTAGTCTATTAAATACTGATATTATGTTTCAAATGAGGAAGATATAAGGTTCAGGGAAAGATAATGTATGAAGTGTGTGTGTGTGTGTGTGTGTGTGTGTGTGTGTGTGTGTGTGTGTGTGTGTGTGTGTGTGTGTGTGTGTGTGTGTGTATGTGTTTGTGTGTGCATGTACATGTATATATATTTATACTACATATTTACACTAGCATGCCCGTTGTAAATCGAGCATATACCAACAGAAAAAAGTCAGGCTACCGAAGTACCATTGAGTGGCCACACTTTTCTATTTCAAATACTGAAGAACACACCAAAATATGAGGAAAATCAGGTACATTCTGCAAAACCAAAACAAATACATACCCAGATTTTCCTCATAGTTTTGCACTGTTCCTGTAAATGTCTGTTTTTTAATAGCTGAAAAAAAGTAAGTCCCATACGCATGTCCAATACATCAGAATAGTAAAGACAACACAGAATTAGAGAAGTCCCTTTATATAACCACAATACTTAATAAAGGCAAGTCATTTCTTTCTTAAATAATGTGATGGTATAAAAGCAGTAATCCACTCCTGTTTGTGGGTGTATCAGGCATAACCCACGGTTGGCTTGGTTTAACCACTTGGGCTTCACTCTTGTGATCAAGCCACACCAACCATGGATAAATCTCGATATACCCATGCACACCTATGGATTATTGCTTATATATATATATATATATATATATATATATATATATATGTTTAAAATTTAGGTCAAGGGTTTTACTCCCACCAGCTATCAAGATTATAGCTAAGTATGTGGTCTAACTTTTCTATATGCAGTGAAAAAAAAAACTTGTATGGGGATGAATAAAAAATTTTAGAGACTGGGTGGCCTGTACATCACCACCGTGACTGGAGATGAACATTCTCCAGCAGGGTGTTAATGTGCAGATAATGCCAGCTGTAAAACTAATCATCCACTTAATGGCAGCATATTAAGCTGCAGGAAGCTCGGATATAAAACAAAATAAATAAAATGATTGTCATTAAATAAAATAAAAACTCGCTGGATACACATGGCACATAACTCTCTATTAGTTTATTAGTAAAAGATGTGAGCGCTTTCGCAGAGTCGTCTCTGCTTCATCAGACATACTATAACAGTTAGAAATTCATTTAAATAGTGGTGCATCATGGTGTCACCTAATCCATTCTTGTTCCAAAGCTTCAGTATTGTTAATAATATTAAGTTCCAAGCAGACAGACCACCTGGTCTAAACTCTAAGGTTTCGTTAAAACCATTTCTCAGAAACAGGGCCTTGAAGCACTGATGCTCCAGCTTATCTAGTATTTGTTTTATATATATTTTTCTATCTTTTACATAGCTTTTAATATCGTACCCAGATGGTTAGAAATGCGTCTCACATTTTATACAGTCTATATATGTGTTTGTTATATGTGTTTTTATATATTATATATATATTATATATATATATATATATATATATATATATATATATATATATATATGTGTACATTTTTATACCATGAGCATTGGTGTTTGGTTTACTGATTTTGACATGGAACTGATTGGTTGGCACCATGATGATGTTTATTACCGCTGGTTACTTCATCCAGAGTCGAGGATTTTATTCCTGTAAAATGATTGTCTTTGTTTATGCTCGTTAAACAGTGTTTTGCTGTTTAGTAACTGTTACATTAAAAGTAAAAGTAAATAAGTAAAAAAAAGAATGAATGGGTGTGTGCATGTATATGCATCTGTGTGCAACTGTGTGTGTGCGCTTGTGTACCTGTGTGAGAACATGAGAGAGAAAGAGAGAGAAGGACAATGTTGATTGCAACAGGTAGCCCATAAGCACATTAAAGTCACCAGTGATTTACCAGGAACTCAGTAGGTAGAGAAGAAATAGATATGAAACTTAATATCTGGCATTACTGACTCACTTTAATCCTCAGTAGTTTACCAGCAAATCAGTAGACAGAAGTACTATGGAACATAATCAGGGACAGAAAGGGGGATGGGTGTTATAATGCTTTGCATTCTATGATTTTATTTTTATTTATTTCCACACAACCACACACCTTAGGATGTGTACACTCAACAAAGTAGCTGCAATGTGTGTGTGTGTGTGTGTGTGTGTGTGTGTGTGTGTGTGTGTGTGTGTGTGTGTGTAAACATTAAATACTTATATAACTTATACTTTGAATATAAAATACTTCCTCCATCAACAATTACATGCCCTACAGCAAATTTTAAACATTAGCAGGAAGAACTATTATACATCAATAATATAAAAATGATACAGTATTAAAAAAAAAAAATTTATAAGAGAGCCCATTCTTTAAGTGCAATGATGCCTTCCAGGGTGTGTGTTACTGTGTTCATAATGGCCTTCCAGGTGTAGAGACCCTCCACCTGCAGCATTAGGCCTCAGAATACCCCTGAGAGTGTGTTATTTACACAGTAACACTCACCCTGTTGGGTGTTATTGCTTGCATAAAACATTTACTAACAGAAATTTACAAAACATAGCCCAGGATTCAGAAATATTACTACCTGTGGTAAGCCCATTTTAACACACCAAGCTGTTTCTGGTTCTAAGACAGCCCGACCATAGTGCTTACCTGGAAGCAGAGCTACAGCTGACTCAACCGGCACAGTTCTGTTCAATAATGTAATCTGGTGTCTCTCAACTCTAAGAAAAGGAGCAGAAAATAATTTTAAAAAGTCTGTTTCCCCAGTTCCCCAATGAAAGAGCGGTCCCCTGATCTACTTTGATCTGGAGCTCCTCACCTATTTCCTTTTACTAAGAAGAGCCAGCTTTTCAGTGACCCTCAAATCTTTTGAGAAGCAAAAAAAAAAGCCTTCTACATTTGAAATCTGTAGCAACCCGCTTGCTACATTTGTAGCAACTGGCTTACTACACCACAAAGGGCTGAAGCAAGTGCTTCAGTCCTGACAGCAAAAACAGTATTTAAATTCCATATCAGCATTTATGAATGCCTGTACTGCACTCCCCACTGATCAGCACCTGCTGATCATGCCTCCTAACATCTTGCACCCAGGGCAGCTGCCCGTTTCACCCCACCCTAGCTTTATTTCTGCCTCAAAGAGGTCCAGCATCACAGTAGGCTGTCTGCATGGCCTACTGCAAATGGTAATGAGCCATTCTGGGAGAGAATCATATAGCAATTAGCCATGTGATCTTCCCCCAGAAATCCCTGTTGTAAGTGCTTGATGCAACCAAGAAATTCATGGAACTGCTTGGCTGCATAAATCCTTACCATTAGCCATGGCAATTAACTCAGCCAAAGGCTCACTTTCACCCATTTATTTCAGTTGGTGAGACTGCATTACAGATAAGTCCTAAGGAGTTCATCAGATAGGTAGTGTTGGGGGGAAGCTGCATGTATGTATGTGTATATGACAGGCTGTGTGTTTACAGTAGGCAGAAGTAAGGGCTGGTGTGTGTGTGTGTGTGTGTGTGTGTGTGTGTGTGTGATTTACAGTAGGGAAGTTAGTTAGAGAATAAGAAGGGTAGGTGAGTGTGTATGATGAATGTGTGAGTGTTTGTGAGTACAATCAGGTTGGAGGTTATGTATGTTGTAAGGTTTGTTTGTGTGTATGTATGCATGTGTGTGTACATTTATGTATCTGTTGTGTGTATGGGGACTTACTTTTTTTCAACTGTTAAAAATAGACTTTTACAGGAATAGTGCAAAACTATGAGGAAAATTGGGTGTGAGGTGTGTGTGTGTGTGTGTGTGTGTGTGTGTGTGTGTGTGTGTGTGTGTGTGTGTGTGTGTGTGTGTGTGTGTGTGTATGTATGCACGTGTATAGGGGAACTGTCAACTCCCTCAACCATCGAACAATTCCTACAAAAATGATGGGGGAAGCTAGACACTACAGACAATCATTAATATTATACAATCCAAATAAAAAGTTAATAGAACTCAGGGTTTTACAGCACAAAGCATATCAGGGGCACAAAACAGTATGTAACTCTAATGTCTGGCATTACTGACTGACTGTAATTGACAGTGAATTATATTTATGTATGTATGTTCAAGACTTACTTTTTTGCTCATGAGGGGGCAGAGGTGGACCATAGATCTGTCATGGAGGATCAGATTAGAGGACGTGGACCTTTTCTTTTCATTTATTTATTTATTTATTTAGGCTCTTCAGTGGAAGAGCTGAGGGGGTGGCATGGCTAGATGAGCCAGCGACAGCTCTGCTACACAGCACATCAATTATAGCTGCAAAAGCATGTGTTCACTTAAATCTATCTCCTTATATTACATGTGTTATACAGCCATAACATACTAGTTGTAATGTTAACATATGTGTTCAAAATCCTTCTCCTAATATTACGTGTTATACAGCCATAACATACTAGCTGTAATGTTAACATATGTGTTCACTTAAATCCATCTCCTAATATTACATGCGTTATACAGCCATAACATACTAGTTGCAATATTAACATATGTGTTCACTTAAATTCATCTCCTTATATTACATGTGTTATACAGCCATAACATACTAGTTGCAATGTTAACATATGTGTTCACTTAAATTCATCTCCTGATATTACATGCGTTATACAGCCACAATATACTAGTTGTAATGATAACATAGCATATTACACATTCCACATCAGAGCACATCCATTGCAAATCGAAATACTAATCACAGTCACAGAATATCAATTTGTTTACAAAAATTATTTGATGCAGTTAAAGTCATAATTGTGTTAAGTATACATTTTGTGTCTCATTAGGTCCCAGTAGGTTTCGTTTTATGCAAATCCCTGTCTATCACCATTATATTTATAATATCAACATGTTTCTGTATTTTAATGTCCAACAAGAGCATCTGTGCAGTCAGTACTTCTTATCTCTTATATAATTCTATTTTTAAGTATTCTTGAAGTTTGCCAGAATAACAGACTGCATGTATACACTTGGCTATATGAATAACCACATGGGGGACCGTGCAGTCAGACTTCTGATCTTATTATTACTATATCTAGTTGTCAAGGTTTTATTTTTAGCTACATGTTTGTAGTTAACATAGTGGTAAAATTGACAGCTCCCTACAGGTGGGTTGACATGAGATATTGTATCATTAGAACTATTTTATTTTCAGTTATGCCTTATTGAGATAATCTTCTTCTTCTTTCAGCTTTTTCCTGGTTAGGGGTCGCCACAGCAGATCACCTGTCTGCTCATGAATGGCAGTGGAGTTTTATGGTGTCGAGTTGCCAGCCCGGTGCCCAGCCTTCCACAGAAGGCACACACATGCACGCACTCACACCTAGAGCCAATTTAGAGTGTCCAATCCACCTACAGCATGTCTTTGGGATGTGGGAGGAAACCGGAGCACCCGGAGGAAACCCACGCGAAGGACATGCAGACTCCGCACAGAAGGCTCCCCAGCTGAGGATCGAACCAGAGAACCTCTTGCTGTGAGGCGGCAACGCTAACCACTGCACCACCCTGCCTTATTGAAACAATGTGTCTCCTAAATCAGTACTTGTTTCAAATGCAATTAGCTGATCAGCATGAAGAATAAAGTACTGTGTAGTTTCCACTCCTAAAATACACCACTACGTTTTCAAAACATTCTCAGTTTCACTAGAACTGCTTTCATATTTTGTAAACAAACAATCCATAAACTAAGCCATGTCATCATTATCATCACCTTCTTCAGAAATCTAATTTTATGATGTAAAAATTAATGTTTTCTTACAGTATTTCCATGGGTCTTAACTGTATTTAATAACTGAGAATGTACATCACATGATATAAGCTTCATGTTATCTATTGACATACAAGACTGAACCACTGATTAAAACAAATGTATTTATCCCTAGGTATCTGAGATTTTTGAATGTTTAAGTGATGAATTAAGATAGCAGTTTTCGGCTTGTAATACTCTCCTGGGGAAATGTGACTTCCTGGAAACATATTTCTCTGTAGTTAAATTAGTCTTTTTTGTGTTGTTGAGCAGTAGAAAAGCAGACCACAAATATAATTTGCTATCTGACCTTGGTGATGGTCTAAGGAGTTTGTACCAGGCTAACGCACTCTGACAATTATCACATCAATTTCCTCTGTTTGGGTGATGCACAACCAAACCAGAGCCTACTGCTATCTTACAGTGGTTGCTAGCCACATTACTGGACTTACTGCTATCTTACAGTGGTCACTGGCCACATTACTGACTTACTGCTATCTTACAGTGGTTGCTAGCCACATTACTGGACTTACTGCTATCTTACAGTGGTCACTGGCCACATTACTGACTTACTGCTATCTTACAGTGGTCACTACCCACATTACTGACTTACTGCTATCTTACAGTGGTCACTACCCACATTATTGGACTTACTGCTATCTTACAGTGGTCACTACTGACATTACTGGACTTACTGCTATCTTACAGTGGTCACTAGCCACATTACTGGACTTACAGTTAGCCATCTCAAGTTTAACAAACATAAATAAACTATATTTACTTGAAGCCTGCATCCTGCTGTAGAGCTCACATTTTGGGAATAAGTGATACGTGTCTTGCACCTGTTGAAAAGCTTCTACCATTCAATTCTACAAAATTTGAAAATACACAGGCATGAACAAAGCACTTCTACTACTGGTATTGGGTTTTAATACTGTCACTAAACACATTGGTGTAATATGATTGTAGCCATATCTAGAATTGGCAATAGAATAAATGCCACGTCACTAACTAACAAATCGAAAAAAGTGTTACTTAGTATCCACCAAAGCTGCTCAAATCACAGTAGTATTATTGTAACATAATCAGTAGGTATACCCATTTCCTTGGCAACACATCAGATGCACAAGCACTGTTTTTGATCAGTTAACATTCACCCACCACAAAGAACCCATTACACAACAAGACTGACATCAACTACAGTTTGCCTATAAATATACCCACCTCCTACCTCAAGACAGCAGAAGAGATGTTGATATATGAATGTTAATTCTCAAGAATGAAGAGCCTTCCTATCATTGCATTCAACTCAGCCAAGAATGCAAACAACCTAAAAAAACACTGTTATAGAATCTGATGCCACGTCTCCTCGTCTAATTCCCACTACATTATGCATCTAAAGGGGGTTTCTTTTTTTTTTTCAAAACAGGTTTATTGTTTTAACATATAAGAGAAATATCATAACAATTTTATACAAGTAATTAAAAATAGGTATTATAACATTCAACAAAACAACTAAAGTATTTACAAAGACATCCACTACAATCAGATCAATTAATTAAACTAAAATACCATGCTATTGAAATTAAAATTTTTTTAACAAATTTTGTAAATTATCCCATACAATATAATAAGATGTTTTTCTATTTGTTCTTGTCCTAATTGTGTTTATTTCCATATGGCACACTATATTCATAACATTTTTAAATTCATTAAACGAAGGAGGTGTATCTGAAATCCAATTTCTAGTTATTATTTTCCTAGCCACTGCTAGAATAGACCATAACAAGGGAAGCTTAACCTTTTTAACACTTTGAGGTACAGGTGTGTTGAATAATATAAGAGATTTAGAAATAATGAAATTATCTTAAAGGGGGTTTCTTAAGGGAATGTGAAGCACAGTTGTTCAGCTCACCATTCATCATAAAACACGTGGCAAATGGTGAGCCAAAAAAATACGTAAAAAACACACACAAAAAAACTTTTTTTTGTTTTTGCAGGGGCAAGGACCCCTCCTCCCTAAAAAATAACATACAGCAACTCCACATTTATACCACAGTGAAGAAAAGGGGGGAAACCCTGAAAAGTGCAACGCCAATTTGCACAATATAATACACTGGAGTGAAACTCACTGCAATGTTAAATTCTTGCACTAAAGCCGCCTATGATTTTTAGTGGCACAAATGCATAACTATAACTATTATACCAAGGCCATCTTCTATATCACATTTACAGCAGGGAGTCCCCCCTTCACCTTAACAGTAAAGCACTTAAACTACACATCTTTTCCTCCTCTGGCCTAAAAATTCCTCAGGACAGCAATAAATTACATTCTTTGTCATAAATCGAGGATGCTCTCCCTTTAGTTAGGCCATCCTTCTACAAAGACTTACCTGCATCGTTGATAGTCCTCTCACAGTAAATCGGGAAACTCAGTAACTTCCCTATGTTCAGGAAGAAACTTCTGGAAAATCTAAGAGAAGACTGCAAATGCAATTTTCCAGACGGCAGTTAAATAGATATCATTTAAGCAGCAAAGACAGACATATTCAGTTCTAATAACAACCTATTATATTCCAGTCAAATACTGTACTGCATGTGACTAGCTTTGTATTCAGAAGTCTATAAATTATATATCTGTTATGCATTTCTTGCTGTGTTAATGCCATGTTGACCCAGGTTGCTGTACCAGCACACCAACCTGGTTAACAAAGTAAAATAAAAAAGAAACCTACTAAACCAGTGGCTGTTTTCTACATTTAAGTTTCTCCTATACAACCAGTACTCTGAATGCATGAGGCGCAGTGACAGTACTCTGAATGCATGAGGCGCAGTGTTCCATGCTAACCTAAGTGACTGCAGGTTGTTAAAATGTGTCCCAGCTTTTGCATTTTTCATACACTCATCTGAGCCTTCTACTGAGTGGGTTCAACTGTGCTTCTGTTTATCTCACTCCTTACTGACTACTCATGTTGTCTGTCCCTTCTCATAATCATTCATGAAACCATTTGCAGTACATTCTCGTTTGCACTCTGCTTTTTTTCTTCAAGTTACCCTCTTTGGAATTTCACTCTTAAAACCAGCTAGCCAAACAACCAGCTCACCGACATACACAGTGGGAACTCAGTTGTGTGCTGCCTTGATTTCATATTGGGTCTAAACTGCTTTCTGCATGATTTCCTTCTGCATCACTTCCTCCATCCTCCAACGTCCAGTGACCTTTGACATCTATTGATCACTAAGAATGCTCTATTTTAGCTCTGCAAACATGCGTTATCTTTTATATGTGATTAAGCAAGAGTTTACTGTTCTACAATACAATTTTAGTCCATCTTATTTAAAACTTCATCACTATTACACTTGCTTTATTCTGTAAATAATAATGACTGCTTAGCTGTTTCTCTATTTTTGTTTCTACTATGGAAAACTGTGATATCTGTCTCTGACTAAATGCTGTTTCAAGAGATTTACTTGTATTTCTGTTGATATTTAACTAATGGCTGTATATCACTATAAGGAATGTGGAGCTTGAAATGTAGTAATTATATATAATGTGTACAGTACAGTACAGGGTTTGAAATGTGGTAGGACTAACCACTTTAAAAACTTGATACAAATTTTTAACTGCAATATGATAGGTTCATTACTTGTGGATTACATACTGTTCTAAACACCACAGATGTCTTGTTAGGTCACACATAAAATATATGATTAAGGTTAATGTTTTACTCTTCTTTCTGGGGTATATAAGTAAAAGCAGTGAGCCAAGACGCATACACATTTGTAATCTCACCACATAAAATAAGACATTTTGTACCTATTGTTTATGATGTAAATCACATTTGGTAGTGCATCAGTTGACTTGTGCCTTGTGCTAGCAAAATAGGTCCTGGTTAAAAAATGTCAGGTTTATTTAACCATTAATAAATAAATGTTCCTGCACATCCCTTAGCCTGACTGCCTGATTCTGCCCGGCTTGACTCCCAAGGAAACACTCTCAGTTTACAGAAGTTTACCTACCTGCTCCCTGGAGACTTCCCAGGAACACTGAAAGAGAAACTCTGTGTTCCTACACATCCCTTAGCCTGACTGCCTGATTCTGCCTGGCTTGACTCCCAAGGAAACACTCTCAGTTTACAGAAGTTTACCTACCTGCTCCCTGGAGACTTCCCAGGAACACTGAAAGAGAAACTCTGTGTTCCTGCATATCCCTTAGCCTGACTGCCTGATTCTGCCCGGCTTGACTCCCAAGGAAACACTCTCAGTTTACAGAAGTTTACCTACCTGCTCCCTGGAGACTTCCCAGGAACACTGAAAGATAAACTCTGTGTTCCTGCACATCCCTTAGCCTGACTGCCTGATTCTGCCCGGCTTGACTCCCAAGGAAACACTCTCAGTTTACAGAAGTTTACCTACCTGCTCCCTGGAGACTTCCCAGGGACACTGAAAGAGAAACTCTGTGTTCCTGCACATCCCTTAGCCTGACTGCCTGATTCTGCCTGGCTTGACTCCCAAGGAAACACTCTCAGTTTACAGAAGTTTACATACCTGCTCCCTGGAGACTTCCCAGGAACACTGAAAGAGAAAGTATGTCTGCTATTCTCAGTTGAAAGACTGTATCCATAATAAAACTTTACCACACTGCCAAGGTAGGCATGTTTCCTGAGTCAGGTAAGGCAGCAACCAATCCCCCCTCCATAGCAGTCTGTTATATCACCACTTCCAGCCTCTCTCACACTCTACTTCCCAATACTTTCTCCTGAATTGCTCATATCTATACTGCATCCTCTCCTACATCTCCTCATCTCTCTCAGCCTGGCATTACCTCAGGTGTGACATATTCTGAAATTACGGTGACTACCCACTAGGTGGCGCCTCTTTACTCGCTGTCTACTATACATCTTTACACTTTTCTTTAAAATCTTACTAGCTATACCTTCTGTTCTTTACTAAAGCTCCTCTTGTACTAGGCTACCCTCTACTAAATTCCTAACACTAGCTTAACTCTCTCTCTTCCTATCCTACTGTGCCCTAAAGTGTCTCTTATCTCTACTCACCCCTCTAAGCATCCTAAATCTCCCACTGCCAAGCCTCTTCCTCCCTGCTGCAATTTCTACCTTTATACTCACCTGTTGCTTCTCTATTTCACTGATTGTCTTTCTTGGCACTGGACTCCTTGTCTTATCCCGCTCCGTTCGCCCTGCGGGCTCACTCCACTCCCCTACCCTGCCCCCAATTCCCACCCACCCCCACTGCTCCTACACTTATTCCTCCTACACCACACCCCCTCTAATCACTGCACCAATACCACTGCTCACATCATTATCACACCACACCTTTCACAATACCATATTAGCCACGCCCACCTCCAACTTACTCTGTTGTTCACTCCCACCTCCATAGACACCACTACATTGACTTACCTACCACACCACTCATTCAACTCTCATCTATTAACTCCACAATGCCAACATCTCCTACCCTACTCCTAATTCAACTACTTCTCTTAATCACACTACTTCCTTCTCTTTTTACTACCTATCTCTTAACCTCTTATGAACAACCACTTCTCTCCTCCACCCCCTTTCCCTCTAAACATACTTCTACATTACCACTAGCCACTACTCCAAACTCCCTAAACATTACATCTACACCCAACTACATACTTCCCAAATATCATAGACTAGCACCCATTAAATATACCAATCCCAAAAATAAAAAAACTACTTAACTATTCTTACAAGTTACTTTACCATAAACACATCACATACCTTCAATCCCTACTAGATGGAGACATACACCCAAACCCTGATCCTAACCATACCTCTATCACTGATAAATGTACTCTTATTACCAGTAGCTCCATAACCCCTTCAAACCAGCTAACTCTCTCCTTATAGCACATCTTAATATATGGAGCATTAATAATAAAATCCCACACCTACATGCCCTCCTAGATGCCCACCAATTTGATATCCTATGCCTATCTGAAACTTGGCTTAAACCTTCAGTCAAAGATAACGAAGTAACCCCTCCAGGTTATAATATCATCAGAAAAGACAGTACTACTAAAAAGGGAGGAGGGGTCACAATCCTCTACAAAACCAAACTACAAATCAGCACCATTGACCTTAACCCACCTTTAGACAATAAAGCTAAAATACTCATCACTAAACTTCAGGTCAACCCTAGTGAAGCTATTAATGTCATCTGTTTATACCTTCCACCAGGAAACAATATAAATACCCTTGAAAATATCCTGAATTTTATTACTATCAACCTCCCACAAGAAACTATAATTTTAGGAGACGTCAATATTGATTGGCAGTCCTGTAATAGTATACACCCTTCCACCCATATTAACTTATATGGCTTTACACAAACCATTAACTCCTCTACCAGAACTCACAAACCCAACAACAAAGAAACTACCTTGGACTGGATACTCACTAATAATCCTCTACAAGCCTACAAAGTAGGGACCCTCCCAGATGATCTAAGTGACCATTCCCTAACCTACTTTATTAGATCTAAAACCAACCTCACTCTTCCCAGCACTGCCAGAACTGTTCGCTGCAAAAAACAATTTAACCATGATCTATTCCTGACAGAACTTAAACAATGTAATTGGACACCACTAAAATATCTTCCACTTGATAAAACTGTAGCCTATATTAATACTACATTCTTAACCATCCTGAACCACCATGCACCATTACGCTCTATCAGATGCAAAGCTAAACCAGCACCCTGGCTCTCAAATACTACAAGGCATAAAATCCATCTGAGAAACAAAGCCTGGGTCAAATGGCGTTCTACTAAAAAATCCATTAGATCACTTAATTTTCAAACAACTAAGAAATATTACTAAAAAAGCCATAGTGCTAGATAAAAAGAACTTTTACCTCCAAATACAGCAAACCCATCAAAATAAACCTCAAATGTTTTGGAACAGTATCAACAAACATCTTCACCCAGGACAATCAACCACCCCTAACCCTCTAGGCTCCAACCCAGATAATCCCATTCACACTGCCAACTCCTTTAATTCCTTCTTTACCAATGCCATCCAATCTCTTGCTAGCCATCTTTCACCTGATACCACATATCTGCTTAATTCATCTCTAAATCCTCCTCCATCCTTTCAAATGCAACCAGTGTCTACTTCTAGTATATGCTCTCTTCTACTAAAACTTAAACCTTCTACCCCTTCTGCTGACCAACTCCCAGGAGAATACCTCCAAATTGGAGCCAAATCCATTGCCTACCCTACATCTATCCTTAATAGAACCATTAGTGAAGGAAATATCCCGTCCATCTGGAAAATTTCTTATATTATTCCTTTACACAAAGGTGGGAACTCTAATGAATTCTCGAACTTTCGTCCTATAGCCTTGCTATCTCCTCTGGCAAAAATTATGGAAAAATGCATACAGAAGTAACTTCTAAACCACCTTCTCCAAAATAAGCTACTGGCAAACTGCCAACATGGTTTCAGACCTCACCACAGTACCACCACAGCCCTGCTATCATTTACAGATTGTATTAACAATAATCGTAACAACGGCTTTCTTTCCTCTGCAGTGTTCATTGATTTATCCAAAGCTTTCGACATGGTTCATCACCAGCTGCTCTTGCATATTATGAAATCTCTATCACTAGACCCATTAGCCATCAAATGGTTCAAATCTTACCTTGATAACAGAAAACAAGCGGTTCTCTGGCACAATAATCTTTCTAATCTCCTCCCCATCTCCCTTGGTGTCCCTCAGGGCTCCATATTAGGGCCGCTCCTATTTTCCATCTATATTAACGATCTTCAGTCAGCAATTCCACATTCAATCTGCATTCAGTACGCAGATGACTCCACTATTATCTGCTCAGCTACTTCTCAAATTGAACTGCAGACCATCACCCAGAAAGCATTTAATACTGTTGAACTATGGTTTACAAACCGCTGCCTCCTACTAAATCCAAAGAAAACTAAACTGCTACTATTCTCCCCAACCTGCAAGTCCACCCCTACACATTTTACACTCACATCTAACAATGGTACTATTATCTCTCCAGACCTATCTACCAAACTCCCAGGAATATCTATAGACAACAACCTCAACTTTGACACACATATTAACAGTACTATAAAAACAGTCAACAAGAAACTTGGATCCCTCTATAGAATCAAACTCTTTCTTACTCCAGCAGCCAGGACTGCTATAGCCAGAACTCATCTCATCTCTACACTACTCTATGCCTCACCCATTTATACAAACCTTTCTAAAACCAACATTAACAAATTGACTGTATCCTATAATAATATTGCCAGATTTGCTGCTGCCACTCCTTTCCGTACCCATCACTGTCTAAATCTTAAACAACTTGATTGGTTAGAGTTTCCACACCATCTGCACTTTTCACAGCTTACTATTGCCCACAAAACACTGTATCAACCCTCCAATACTCCTATACTTTCAAGCCTACTTACCCTCTACCACAATCCTAAAAACTTACGCTCTTCTAATAAACTTCTGTTTAACACCTGTAGATCCAACAATTTAGCAGGTGACTCCCTCTTCTGTAATACCATTGGTAAGCTATAGAATCTATTACCCATTGAACTCACAACTCTCCCCTCTCATTCACATTTCAAAAAGAAGCTCAAGCTTTATCTCATGACACACTGGCTATGTTCCTGTTCTATCCCTGACTAACTGCTGTTTCTTCTCACTAATTACCACCTGCCTCAACTAGCCTTCCCTACGAGATCTGCTTATTATGTATCTTCTTATATACACCTATATCTCATCATTGATTACTGCTCTGGCCATGCTTATTGGTAGTATAGCAGTTAACATTTCTAAAAAAAAAATATATATATAAACTGTTTTTCCCCTATTCTATTCAAATCTGCTCTAATCTATACTGTCTTTAGTATACAACTTATTGGTATTTCTTTCTTGACTGTATTTTGCAAATGTTCTTCTGTATATTTTTTCAAGTCTGTACTTAATTTTGGTTCTTATTGTATATTGTTTTATTGTATATTGCTTGTTGTATTGCACATGGAGCTTTTCTCCCCGGGCCTCTACTGAAAATGGACATGTATCCAGCTAGACTAGCCCGGTCAACAAATGTAAAATAAATAAATAAATAAATAAACTCTATTACTTATGTGTTTGATTTGTTAGTTGTTTGTATTTGTTAAGCAGAGCAGAGCACTAATCCATTTGGATGTGTTTCTGTCTCAACCCTGCATTATAAACTCAAGAAATACAGAATAACACTACAGTGAATAACAACATAACATATTTCAAATATAGTATTAAAACGATAAAAAGAATTATAAAGGGCTGATTCTGTAAAGCTCGTCGAAAGAAGACTTCAGCATACCTGTTGCGGACACGATTTCAGAAGACACGCTGAAGGCAGTCTGAGTACTTAGCTATTCAGCACAGGATAATTAGGGATTCCGCTCACGCCAGTCTGATTCCAAAACACTTGGTCTGCATTCAATGCAACTTAAATGCAACAAACTGTCATGGCAATTCTGTTTCTGAAATCCATGGCATATGCTTTACGGACCTCAAGGAATTAAAACTAATACTACAGAGTTTACTGAATTCTGTAGTAAAAGAACAACAACAAAAAAAAACATAAAAATGCAACCTGCAGTTAATGAACTGCAACAAGCTGCAGAGATACAAGCCATAAATGAGACTTTGGCTGTGCACCCTAGAAGGCAGCCAGCTACAGTCAGAGCAAGGCTGCAACTAAACCAGTTACCATACAAGCAAATAATTCACAGGTACCACCTATACAGGCAACTTGTTCAAGTTTGTCTGTGACATGTGTGCTCTACACGTCTGTTCAGACCCTGCAAAGAAACCCCATCCCCCTTGAAACTAAACTGTGTCTCATCCTGGGTGCACTTGCATCTGGCACATTCCAGAGACACATGAGGGATGCTGTGGGAGTTTCACAGACAGCTGCCAAACATATATTGGCAAAATTCCTGGAAGCAATGTGACTGTTATATGTCTGACCAATGCTTTTGTTAATATTGTATACTTTGTAAAAGTGCTACCAAGTTCTGTTTTATCATTAAATATTCACACAGTTCAAGAACACACCATCATCCTCATCTTTTGAGGAAGTGTGATAGGGAAACTAGCAGCTGAAATTCAGAACAGGGAAGATGTATGTATTTACTTAGTGATGTGCCCTCTACCAAGGAACATCATGGCCCTCACATATGCCTTACTGCGTTCCTTATGTATAGCAGCTTGTATGGTTCTGTTCACTGAAGGTTTGTGGTACATGACACTATACCACTGTCTGAGGAATGAATGATTTCCATTACTGTTAGTGTTTTAGTACACAGTGCTGACATGAATAAAGTTTGTCAACCTCTTTACCTACATGACCAGCACATGATCATACTTAGAAATCCTAAGCCAGGATCCATATTAGCAGATCATTCCCCATCCAGATGATGCCATAAAACCCAGTCTTTTTATTGCAGTCAGCACATGCATTTTTCAGTCTAAATGGATTAGCTAGACATGTAGTTCACAAGGTTAGTGTTTAGATGTACACTGTAGTTACAGGTTTGAATCTTGTGTCCTCCAATCTGTGTTCAAAAATGTTAAAACCTGTATATAATGCTGAAAATGTGTATGGTGATTATCTAACCTTCTTCATGCATAAATTGTCTGGAAACTGTTCTGATCAGTGTATGTCACTGTTATTTGAGGAATACATCATTCATAATTTCTGTTTTCAGGTGATAAAGATCATACCAGGAACCAAGCTCTGTGCATCCAGCAGATGCACAGGCTTGAGAAACAGTGGAGGGAGAGAGGCATGTTGATTACTTTTTCTGTTTTATAAAATGAAATGCATCAGGTCCTGTTTACAGGCCTGCATTATTCACAATATCATGTATATTGATTAGAATGCAGGAATACCCATAATGCATCAGTAAGTTAAGTGAGATCATGTCACTATAGCTGTGCTAAAAATTGTCTATCAATCCAAAAATGTTGAACCATCATGTAGGATTAAGCCATTGTCTCAGCACACAGTTTTTAATTGTACACCACAATCTAAATACCTTTTGGATTGGTACATCAGTCACACATATGGCGAAATGGATGTTTTGTATACGTCTTAGTGATTTTATTGCTGCATATGTTAAAGTTTGATTTGCTGTTTATAGATTTTGTAGCTTGCCTTTCAGTTCAGCATTGGTATTGCATCTACCTGCAATGGCTTGGATGGTTTGGTTAAAACATAGTCATAGCCTAGGTTTACTGACACTTATATGATAGATATTTCTTGCAGAAGTTCATAGTCAGGTCTATATCATACATATTTCTTGCAGCAGTTCACAGTTGGGTCTATATCATTTCAGCGAAAAACCTAATCGTCGAATAACTATTCATCGAACTTATAACAAAAAATAATAAACTCAGAAAACCAAATTCAAGGAACAACTGGAAAAATTCACTTGCAGACTTATTCCACACTTGGATAATACCCTTATTCCAAAATGGTCAGAGTTAGGCCCTTTCATCAAAAGGTTTCTTGGATTTGGAAGAATTAGTTCTGAAGAAGTCTTTTGATGAAAGCGCTTAACTCTGACCATTTTAGAATAAAGGTGTTATGCAAGTGTGGAATAAGTCTGCGACTGAATTTTTTCCAACTATTCATTGAACACTCTTCATAAAAACCTCACTCCATCGAACAGGCGTTTAATCAAAATTTTTTTTTCCCAGGGAAAAACAACGGTTGGCCATCATTGGAGATTTGTCTTTTTCCCAACTGTAGTGCAATCTTGGAGTTGGTATATTTAGTTAGGGGGGATGGGGGGACACCCCCCCCACATTGGATGTTGTGGGGGTCAAAGCCACCCACTTGGGTGGGTTTTACATTTTTAGAATTTAGTTATGGACACTAGGCTGGTTAGCCATTGCTTTTCTGTGTGAAAAAGTTTGATTCAGGGATGAGGGGCTTTGAAAAATGTGGGTTCCATGAATAGTAATTAGACAAAGTAAGTTTTCACTGAAATGATATGGACCCATTCATAGTCAGCACACCCTCCAGTTCAGCATTGGTATTGCACCTGCCTACAACAGTGGCACTTGTGCAGATAGGCATTTCTTTGCAGCAGTTCATCATCAGGATGTTTGCATTTTGTAGGCTACTGATTGGTGCTAATTTTACGTAGATAACGCATACAGTTGTACACATGCAATACTGTTAGTACAACACATATTGCATTGTCATATGTCATAAGCTGTGGGAATTGAACATATAACAAATTTGTTACTGTTGTATTCATTATATTGATGTGTGTTCAGCCAATTATTATGCTGCCTGTCTTAGATGTTTGTCATATGGCTTTCCTATCATCCACAATATTGTCATATCACTTTTTTCTCATTTTAACGATGACACTTGTGTCTCTTTATGTAAATCATTTCATACAGACAGTACAATCACTAGATCCGAACATTCATGGATTTTTAGAACACTAATGACCAAGGTGTGTTGTCTGCCATCCTATACAAGTTTTCACAATAGAATACTGACGTCCTGTTTATGAATAGGACATTGACAGCCAGGCATGTATAAGGTATCGCTGTCCATAATGAATGTGTCTCAGTTCCTTTGTAAATTTTCATCATTTTCATATTAAGTTCTGCTATGCTATTCATGGGAATGTTTTGCATGATAGACATTTACTTTTGTTTTCTATGGTGTTTAGCAATTAATCTTGACAGAGCATGGGACCCATGTACGTTCTCCTATCAGATGACAATGAGTGCATGCCATCTTCAGATGATGATGATGATGGTGATGATGGCAACAATGATGAGAAAGAAGCTGAATCTGCCCCTGCCTGAGCCATCATGCCTGCAGCCTGAAGGAGAAAATGCCATGACTGGAATCAAGATGATTATTGGGAAGAGATCCCAGAGGTTATGATTGATGTGTTCCAAACACAGATGAGGGACATGATGGGGAGAATTTTTCAGGATATGGCATGGGCTATGCATGATTCATTCAGGTAGATAGCTCATGAGGTCATTTGGGAGTCCCATCCCCATCAGCCTGGTCCATCTGGTCCATAAGTATTGTCTGTCTGCACCATCTATGTTATACCGCCAACATGCTGATTGCCGTATAATTGATTGGACTGTATATGCACTCTTGTGTGAGCATACCATGTAGCTGTCATGCTTATGTGTTATTGCCATGTGACATATACATCATATCAATGTGCACATGACACACATTAACACATTACACTTTCCTCCCACATTCAGCTATTCATACATCATGGCAGATAACCTGCAGCTAGTGCTGCAAGATATAGCCTACAAACATGGTTTACTGGGGCAAATGATGAACAACATATGTTGTCCATAATCTATCACTACCACTGTGGTATGGCTTGGAATTGTGTATTTCCATATCATGTATGTGCAACAGAAGGTCATTCTCCATGCGTTTTGGATGACAGTTGCCATGATGTTTCACCAACGTTATGTGGTGTTGTGTGCCATGGGCTGGTATTAATGATGCCATGTGGGATCATATACAGGTTTATCCTGTCTATGTGCAGCCCCCCTTTTTCTGACTGCATCAGATAGCAATGTAGCAGTAATCTGTACACAGCGTTACAGGTAATTTATTCTTTTCATAGTACATTATGCCATATTTATTGTATCTTACATTTCTACATCCATTACTTATTCACATAGATTCATACCTTTCATAAATAGCTGCACAGATTAACTGATTGTACATGTGTGTGCATATAGTCGGATCCATACTGATAAACAATTGTACCTTTGAGATGTGAGCATTCACTCACTTACCGCTGATGTGCTGTAGTGATGCTCACAGGAGTGTCCTCTGCTCAGTAATAACCAGGGTGAGTGACATACACCAGTGTTTGTTTATACTTGACATTTGTATGACAGTATATGTGCATGTTCTTGAAATTCTTAGCTTGCTTACCTATGCATGTTGATGTTATGTGATTGCACACTAATGTGTATGTGTGTTTTATACACTGCCAGTTCTGTGGACATCAGCAATCCTTCTCCCCATGTGACATACATTTTCCATTTGGTTAAATATATTTTGTGTTGGCTTCTACAGCACCCTGCATGCTGTACACACTCATTTGCAGTGTGTCAACTTATCTTGTCCTGCTTTTCTCTGATATGAGCCCATGTTGTCCACCTCCCTTCCATCTACATATTTCCTTGTTATATTTTGCAGAAATGTTTGTCTTTGTTAAAATTATTGACCATCGCCATGTATTAGTTTTAACACAAGTTAACATGTGCCAAATGCATGGCCATTTTACGATGCAGGACATCTGCACACAATGTCCTGGCTATTGCTTGTAATACATCCTTGTCTTCATTACACTTGTGTGTCAACCAGTGTACTTTGTTGGCATCCATGTGTATAACCTACTATATTTATTAAGCTGTAATGTTATATTTTTGTAAATATTCTTAAATCTCATTGGTGTATGTATGTGTATTGACCTTGATTTCATATATATTCCGTTTAGGTCACTGACAGTCATACATACACATCTACACCTGTGTGATATGGCATATGTATGTAACATATAAGCATTCCATTACACATTTGTTTGGGTTGTGTACACCTATGCATGTAGCAGCCATTTTCTTTCTTTTCAGCAGTAGTTCTGTTTTGAACTGTGCTTGTTTGTTTGTCTTTCACATGTATTGTCGCAGGTTTGGTTCTGTCCTCTACTTGTCTTATCTTTTAGTTTTATTGATTGTTATTTCTGTGTGACCTTGTTACGCTTTGTTTTAGTTTGTTAGCTAGGACATTTTGCAGATGCCCTAATGGTTATGGACATCAGCTAAGTATGACAACCCTGTGTTTCAAATGTTAGCCAAACAGTCCACTTATGCTGTGCTGATGAAGCTATAAAAGGATGAAACATACATGTCCACAGCTAGTGGGAGTTGGCTTTATTGGTCTGAATTTGTCCACAACAGACTTAAAAAGGAAAAAAGTCTTGCTCATTCAGAAATACCATACAGCTGAAACACCTAATGTCCTTAAGGGTCAGTTGCATATATCCCATGTTACCTCTAATACAAGAGGTTTTAAGGAATCATTCACACAGTGGAAAATCTAGCTTGGCTGGGTTTTTCTTTTACTTTTTACTGATTTTTTTTTTCTGTTTGACCTTGTTACTCATTGTTTTAGTAGTATAGTTATGGTGTCATATCTCCCTAAAATTATTTGCATTTTATAGTTTTCAACAAATGCTTTTTCAGTTTGTGTTGAAAAATAGGGTATACTTCACTATTTTTCAGGGAGATAGTTGGTGATTTCAAAAGACTGGGGGTCAGCACTGAAAAGCTATGGTCACTACAAGCAAGTCTACTTGAGCAGTACAAAATTATAAGATGTTTGGAGGGAGTGGCCTAAAGTTGTAATGGGAGTGCAATACTGAAATATCATATCTGTAAAAGGGAAATAGAGAAGGAAGCCTCCTCTGCTGGACAGGGTTTTATTTAAGACATAACAGTGGTGTTCTTAATGTGGAGGAATACAAGAGCAGTGAACTAACTTATCTTGTTCAAAGGTATCTGCAGAAAGAATCATTTTTTGGGGAGGGCGTACTGAAGTTGTAAAAGTAGAACCCCTTTCCCAGCCACAGCTCTATCTTCTGGGGTCAAGAAATATGATATTTTCCAGGCCCAGAAGGGTAATATATTAATTTTTGCTTTTGAATAAAATCATGTAATTAGCTAAACAATATGTTTTAACTCTGAGCAGTTGTTTGGCCAACAAACTCAAACATT